>NC_088366.1:64904429-64919429 GCF_034508935.2 Berghia stephanieae | reverse complement strand
TTTAAATTAGGCTACTTGGTGCAGGTGCTATTAAAAAAAATTCAGAAAGTGTAATTTAAAATAGTATAGGAGGCAAATTATTTTATAGCATATTAGTCTTTTAGTGGAATGAATTTCTGTTTCAATTTCCAAACATAAAATTAATTGATTCAAAAATGTTTCTGCCTTGGACCTCTGGCAATGTACTATAAATAGTATCATCAATTTCATCTTCATCGTCATCATTTTCTCCCATTTGCTGTTCTTCTTGTATGCCGAATTTTCGTGAATGGTCTTTCATTGCTGTGATCGAGGAGTGATACAATGAACATTTAGGGCAAGTTCGCCTTTTGAGAAGTGATACCCCTTTCCCATCTTGTTTCTTGAGAGATGGGCAATACTCATCATAGCAATTTATCTTTAGCTGTTTTGAAAGGAAAAAACTTGGAAATAGGCTTAATTTGCCTATGTTTTGATGACATCATCTTGGGTCTGGCCCCCCCCCCCCCCTCCCCCATGTCAACACATGTCAACATTTGGTAGACCCCCCCTCCCCCCCTAGCTGATGACGTAATATGTGAACGCTCCCTAAGAGGTGTCAGCTTTAACTCACTCAATCCTGGAGACTTTTGCTACTTTACAAAATTGAAAAAAATGTATTAAAATGAGCATGTACATAGATATAGCTTTATTCAACTACCATTAACATGTAAAAATCTAAAAACATTAGCTTTGATACTACGCCTATAATTTGTCTCAGAAAAATGTAATAAATAGACATGGGGTAAAAGTAACCCGGGTAAACTACGGATATAGTCGGTGTTAGGGTTTAGTGAGTTAACCCGATAACTCTGCCGTCGTATGACAAAAGGAGGTAAATGCCATGGGGTTAGTTTTGAACTATGGCCGGAAATGTGTTCGAAAATTTAAGGATTTATTTTATGTTTCAATTTCAAATTTGTATTAGTTCTGATAGTATAAAATTGCACATTACTATCTATGTGACCTAGATGGTATTGTATGTCTTGAAATGAGGATTCCCATAATATAAATAGCTCATTTTGTTTACGTTGGCACTTGTGTCATTTTACCATATGGCGGCAGAACTGCTGTTAAAGATTTGGCCAGAAAATTCGTCCTTCATATATCGATGGATTTAAATGACCCTCGTCTTGGCAAAAACTCTCAAACCTGGGACATTTCAAAGTTCCATATTTGAGAGTTTTTTTACCAAGACAATGAGGGTCACTGAAATCGATAAAATGGTCGATTTTTGAAGGTCGCGTTTTCTGGCCAAATTTATAAATACGTATTTTTCGGGAGTGCGGCGATTGACAGTTATAGATAGTTCGAAGATGACGTCACTCAGATCTTTGTTATTCTTTTTTTGCCATCCGCGTTTATGAGTAATGCTCACTGAACTGTATTAACCAGACTATAAACGTTCATGGATACACACAGTTTTGTGTGTTGGTCCGTTATACTTCCGGATGGCAATGTTATGAGCTTCTTAGCCAAGCGCATACTATCTATACGATAAATCACAGACACCGTGAATTGATGTGTCAAAGACGTCGCGTGCTAACCAAATTTACTACCCACTTAATGCCCTCTCTGATTGCTATATTACGTACCCACTGCATCGAAAACATTGAGTATGCACTGTGTGCAGGACAGTAAACTGGGTCAAAGCCAATAGATAGTATGCGCTTGGCTAAGAAGCTCATAACATTGCCATCCGGAAGTATAACGGACCAACACACAAAACTGTGTGTATCCATGAACGTTTATAGTCAGGTTAATACAGTTCAGTGAGCATTACTCATAAACGCGGATGGCAAAAATCAATAACAAAGACCTGAGTGACGTCATCTTCGAACTATCTGTAGGCTACGTGGCAGGATTACCAGCTTGTCACCACAGATTATAGATAGATAGATAGATAGATAGATAGATAGATAGATAGATAGATAGATAGGAAGCCAGATGAATGGCAGATGGATCAATGGAAGGATTGATGGATAGATGGATAGATAAATTGAGAGAGAGAGTGTACGTTTGTGCGTGAGAGAGAGAGAGAGAGAGAGAGAGAGAGAGAGAGAGAGAGAGAGAGAGAGAGAGAGAGAGAGAGAGAGAGAGAGAGAGAGAGAGGTGGGGATTCCCCTGTGCTTATTACCTACCAACATGATGAAAGATCACGGATGCGTTGCCTGTAGGACAGACAGATTAGAGGTACGACGTGGAGAAGTGGAGGCCGATGAGGTCATGTTTGCCGATGATAGCAAGCCATATAAGGAAACACACAGTCCAATGCGATTCTATTTTTTAGGTACGGTATATACAAATCATCATCTCGCGGTGTTTCATCGATTCAACTCCCTTGCACAGCTGAGTTTTTGATAACCTCCGTGCATTCAACTGTCTGTTCAGGTATTCTATTGTGTCAATTATAACACGTCTGTACAATAAAATTTCCTTTTTGGGATGCAATAAATTATTATTATTATTATTATTATTATTATTATTATTATTATTATTATTATTATTATTATTATTATTATTATTATTATTATTATTATTATTATTTTATATTTATTTTTTTAAAATTATTATTATTATGATTGTTATTATTTATTATTATTATTATTATTATTATTATTATTATTATTATTATTATTATTATTATTATTATTGTTGTTATTATATTATTATTATTATTATTATTATTATTATTATTATTATTATTATTATTATTATTATTATTTTGTTGTTGTTATTATTATTATTATTATTATTATTATTATTATATTATTATTATTATTATTATTATTATTATTATTATTATTATTATTATTATTATTATTATTATTATTATTATTATTATTATTATTATTATTCTATTATTTATTGTTATTATTATTATTATTATTATTATTATTATTATTATATTATTATTATTACTATTATTATTATTATTATTATTCTACCGCTGCTTAGTATATTATTAACAATTTGTTTTCATCTTTTATTATTAAGTACAAATGCACCCTTTGTATTATATTATACATCTCATGTGTTCCTAGATGCATCCAACTGTTTGTCTTTAGCTGTAGATAGTTCGAAGATGACGTTACTCGGGTCTTTGTTATTGTTTTTTGCCATCCGCGTTTATGATTAATTGGATTCAATAGTCTGATGTCACGTCGCACAGGCATGGTGGCCATCGTGGTTCTAAACAAAGAAAATCGGTACTTTTTATTCTTCATGCTGGCTAGAACTTTTCCACATGTCATGTGATCAGAATGTGTAAAAATCAAAACATGATCAGTTTTATAATGTTTTTTATCCCCTCTGGATACGCTTTTATGCTCGTCGGAGAAATATTGTTCCGATAGTATAGAGCCAGTTACTAAGTTACCATGCGTCATTACGAGGGAAGTGACGTTAGGACTGTTGAAGTGTATTCTCACTAAACTGTATTAATCGGACTATAAACGTTCAAGGTTACACATAGTTTTGTGTGTTGGTCCGTTAACCTTCCGGATGGCAATGTTGTGATTTCTTAGCCAAGCGCGTACTATCTCTATGTATTTTACCGCTACTTAGAATATTTACAATTTATTCTCGTCTTTTATCATAAAGTACAAATACACTTACGTACTCTGCAAAAACCCGTATTTAAAAATTTGGCCAGAAAACTCGTCCTTCAAATATCGATCGATTTAAATGACCCTCATCTTGGCAAAAAACTCTCAAACTTGGGACTTCGCGAAGTCACAAACACACAAACACAAACACACAAACACACACACATACACACACAAACACACACACACATACACACACAAACACACAAACACACACACACACAAACACACACACACACACACACACAAACACACACACACACACACAAACACACACGATTTATATTTGACATCGACATTGATCAAGTTCTGACTCGTGACAAAGCAAGTTTCTGAACGATCCATTCAAGGTAGGCAGAGACAACAATTATATGTTTCGATTCTTTACAATTCC
Organism: Berghia stephanieae; assembly: GCF_034508935.2. NCBI lineage: Eukaryota > Metazoa > Mollusca > Gastropoda > Nudibranchia > Aeolidiidae > Berghia > Berghia stephanieae. Next base: position 64,915,409 of record NC_088366.1, on the reverse strand, counting down.
AAATGTTATGTGTGATTATATAGGAATACCCGTGCAAAACAAACAAAACAAGAAAAACCCTCATAATTACTCTCTTTATATAACCCGACAAAGTGTAAACTAGAGAGTATATTTGTGTCCCTTCGTCTCGAAACGGTCGGAATGAATTGGACCCCGAAAAGTGACTTTAGAATTAAATTGATAGTAAATACCAATTTTTGAGCTTTTGTATTGTGAGAAATTGTCTTCATTCTGTAACATAACAAATCGAAACAAACCCCACGTTTCATATTTTTGTCAATAAATTCAATTTTTTGCACCCAAGTCATCCGACATAATACCGTTTAGGAACGAGGGGTCACATTTATGTCTATAGATAGAATGCGCTTGGCCAAGGAGTTCACAACATTGCCATCCGGAAGTATAACGGACCAACACACAAACTCTGTGTAACCATGAACTTTTATAGTCTGGTTAATACAGTTTAGTGAGAACAACTCACAAACGCGGATGGCAAAAGCAATAACAAAGGCCTGAGTGACGTCATCTGCATACTATCTATAAATGCAGCGTTAGATTCTTCTTCGATTCCTCGTTGTTTTGTGTGTGATTCATTGATTGCTTTATCTATTTTTAAACATTCGCTTGAAACATAGAGATATCATCTGTTTCGATTTTAGTAGATGATAATACGAGAAGCAAGATAGGCGTCTGGTATGTGTTGTATTGTGCGTGTGTATGAGTGTGTGCTTGTGTGTATCCATGAACGATTATAGATAGAATGCGCTTGTCCAAGGAGTTCACAACATTGCCATCCGGAAGTATAACGGACCAACACACAAACTCTGTGTAACCATGAACTTTTATAGTCTGGTTAATACAGTTTAGTGAGAACAACTCACAAACGCGGATGGCAAAAACAATAACAAATGCCTGAGTGACGTCATCTGCATACTATCTATAGTCAGGTTTATACAGTTCCGTGAGCATTTCTCATATACGCGGATGACAAATAACAATAACAAAGACCTGAGTGACGTCAACTAAGAACAATCTATACTTCCGGATGGCAATGTTGTGAACTACTTAGCTAAGTGCATACTATCTATTGGTGACGTCATCTTCGATAGTATGCGCTTGGCTAAGAAGCTCATAACATTACCATCCGGAAGTATAACGGACCAACACTCAAAACTATGTGTATCCATGAACGTTTATAGTCAGGTTAATACAGTTCAGTGAGCATTACTCATAAACGCGGATGGCAAAAAACAATAACAAAGACCTGAGTGACGTCAACTAAGAACTATCTATACTTCCGGATGGCAATGTTGTGAACTTCTTAGCCAAATACATACTATCTATTAATGTGTTGTTTTTTGTTGTTGTTTTTTTCTAACGCTTTTTACACGTTTTCTCTAGTTCCAATGTGTTTCTCGCTCAATTCTTCTGCCATTGTGTTGTCTTGAAGAATGAAAACAACTCACCTAGCCGTGCCATTTGATAAAGTCGATAAGATCGTATTTTGACTTTTAAAATCAAACCGTGCTCATCCAGACTCACTTAGTGAGTGCACGATCTATCGAAATGCACTGGTACAGTAACTTTGCTTTGAGATTTTAACGAAAACTTTTATTGTGGCTTTATTATTCAAGTTGGATAATGCAGCGTGTGGTAGAACAGTGGTTTGACTGATTCTGGGATTGACGTGTCTGTGGATAGATAGATAGAAGATAGATAGATAGATAGATAGACGATAGATAGATAGATAGACGATAGATAGATAGATAGATAGATAAATAGATAGACAGATAGACAGATAGACAGACAGATAGATAGATAGATAGATAGATAGATAGATAGATAGATAGATAGATAGATAGATAGACAAATAGACAGACAGATAGATAGATAGACAGATAAATAGATAGATAGATAGATAGACAGACAGACAGACAGACAGACAGACAGACAGACAGACAGATAGATAGATAGATAGATAGATAGAAGATATATATATATATATATATATATATATATATATATATATATATATATATATATATATTATAGGTAGAAGATATATAAATAGAATATATATATATATATATATATATATATATATATATATATATATATATATATTTATGAGTGTTGGTGGGTACTTGTAGGTACGAAAGTGATCGATAATGGTGGTTAGAGCTAATATATAATGTAAATTTACATTACATATATATATATATATATATATATATATATATATATATATATATATATATATATATAAGATATATAGATAGATGATATATATATATATATATATATATAAGATATATAGATAGATTTATAGATATATAGATAGATAGACGATATATAGATAGATATATAGAAGATATAATAGACAGACAGAGCAGACAGACGGACAGACAGATAGACAGACAGACACACAGAAAGAAGGAAAGATAAATAGATAGATAGATTGATTTATAGATAGATGATGGATAAATACTATATAGTTATATAATAATACAAACCACGAAATAAAAGTGCTCGGCGTTAATGTTAAAGGAGCGGTAAATATCTATAAATAAAATAGAATTTACTGCTTACTTGTACAGATGTTTCATGCCACTAGGGCAATCTTCGGGAAGTGTAATCGATATTGTTGTTTACTATTATTTATGATTGTGTGTTGATAATCTCAACACCAAAACATCACAGGAAGTACGAAACAACACCCAATCATTTAAACAACAATAATGATTGCACTTCCTGTAGATTGCCCTAGTGGCATGAAACAGATCTGTAGAAGTCAACAGTAATTTTATTTTATTTATTTATAGATAGATAGATAGATAGATAGATAGATAGATAGATAGATAGATAGATAGACAGATGGATAGATGGATAGATGGATAGATGGATAGATGGATAGATAGATGGATGGATAGATAGATAGATAGATAGATAGATAGATAGATAGATGGATAGATAGATAGATAGATAGATGAGAGAGAAACAGGCATATAGACGGACAGATAGATAGATAGATAGATAGATAGATAGATAGACTAATCATTTCAGAAATCTAATTTAGATAGTTATTATATATTGTGTACTCATGTCTTTTCACGAAAGTAATGAAATGCATCTATCTCTTTCTTTACCAGACAATCTTCTGTCATCTGATTTTGAAGACATCTCATTGCAATACAACACTCACACCAAAGGAAATATCATATTATTACTAACCCACCGCTTCATAACTGCCACCACTTCTGCTCTTCCACAACCGAGAAATAAAACCAGCTGCTTGTACAATCTTTCTTTAGAAGATCTGTGTCTCAACAGCAACATCAAGAACAGCATCGTCAAAAATTATTATAACAGCTGATCATCACCAACAATCGTATTCGTATCACAATGATCTGGTCCGCACTTGCAACGGGATTTGTGGGCCTCCTGACCCTGGTGGTCCTCTATGTGGTCTACGCGTCCAGACACTATTTGACCTTCAAAAGAATGGGGATCAAGTCCTTGACCCCGTGGCCCGCCATGGGATGTTTCCCTTTGTTGGGGAAGATTGGTTTTGTGGAGTTCCAAAAGTACATGTACCAGAAATTCAATTCAGAGAAGGTGAGTAAGTGAGTTGTTACGGTCTACCTATGGAGGGGGTGGATTTCTTCACCACGGGGGAACATATGCTTCTTTTACTTGTTTTTTTTAACCCTCTCCTTACCACCCATAGGAAAATCGTCACATTTGTTACGATGAAACCGTCACTTTTCTCATCCAGATTTCATTTCTTTTTGCTTTCGCTAAAAAACCCCGACATTTTGAAAATGTTTCATACTGTGGAACAATATTATGTATAGAATGTGCTTGTTGCTTTTCTGTTTGAGTAAGAAAAGTCTATTTTGTGTCGGGTGGGTGTGAATTTTCGGGGGGAAATTCTAAAAATGGCTGGTAAGGAGAGAGTTACGGTTATCTGATCAGAGAGATGAATGGCGTACCATGATCACCGATGTCTGGTACAGACTTGGTACTTGAAGAAGAAGAAGAAGAAGAAGAAGACTTGTGGATTCTCTGTGAGGCTATGTGGTCTTGTGGTATGACACAAGTAGTATTAGATCGGAAGGTCCATAGTTCGAGCCTCGCACGGTACATAATTGAGTCCTTTGAAAAGGTTCTTTATTCATATTCTATCACCGTACACCGTAACGTGAGTACATGGTCGTTAATAGCGTTGTCTTTGTCGGAATTAAAAAAAAAATCAAATTTTTACCCAAATCAACCTGAACTTAAAGGACCTCATTTTCCTCCCGTTTTATTCACATTCTCTCACCGTACTCAGGTGTAAAATGAGTACCTGGCCGTTAACAGCGTTGTTTTTGTCCCCCCAAAAATTTGTAATATCGCCTTACAGGCATCATGTCTTGTTTTACATGGTAAATGTTGCTGTTGGTCAAGGACCCCTTTGTAAAACGATTTGAGCACGTTTTGTGGATATTGCGCTATATAAAAGCTCAAGTTCTAGCTTCAGGTTGATTTTGCCAATGTTTGGTGATGGAATGTGAGTTGTTGACTTACTGACATACTATCCAGCGTCGTCCTCATTGCCGTTGGCTGTCCACACTCTGCGACGCCAAATGTCTGCCCATTCCTCGAAAGATTGAAAATGGAGAGGCTTCGTATGGAAACAAAACAGACAATGGGCGTTTCGGGTACAAACCCTTCGTCAGCACAACAATACACAAATTAACTCGGAAAACAAATAAAATAAAATAAAATTCAAAATACCTTGTATCGTACCGTACTCAATGGTGGTTGCACTATGAATGCATTTTGAATTTTACTTTATTTTATTTATTTTCCATGTTTGTGCTGACGAAGGGATGGAACCCGAAACGCCCATTGTCTGTTTTGTTCCCATACGAAGCCTCTCCATTTTCACTCTTTCGTTTGAATTTTCACGATCACCGGCTTCAGGCAGCCCCGACCGTTTTCTACTTGCCCATTCCTCTCGTCTGTTGACGGTATCGTATCTCTTCCGTTCATATATGCCAATAACTCTCTCCTTACTTTCTTACTTACTTACTTACTTACTTACTATCCAGTGTTCTCCTCATTGACGTTGGCTGCTCGCACTTTGCGATGACACAAATATGTCAGTCCATTCCTCCCGTCTGTTGATGGTATCGTACATCTCTCTTCCATTCATCTCGGTCCACAACTCTCTCCTTGGTTACTCACTATCCAGTGTCGTCCTCATTGACGTTGGCTGCCCACACTCTGTGATGACAAATGTCTGCCCATAGGGAATGAGATTAGCGGAAGAGTAGCGTCCCTTGATTGGACGTCACCGGCGGAAAAGTTATTAGAGAGAGAACGTCATGTTGGTTGTGCGCATGAGTCTCTCGTCCTCGCTTCCGGTGAAAGCGGCTTGAGATACTTCACCGCAAGCGAGGACGAGAGAGACGCATGCGCAAAGCCAAATTGACGTTCTCTATGTAAGGTGACGTCCAATCAAGGGACGCTACTCTTCCGCTAATCTCATTCCCTATTCCTCCCGTCTGTTGACGGTATCGTACAACTCTCTTCCATTCGTATCTGTCCATTCTAAGATATAATTTATATAACTGGACCGTGGTCTTCCTCTTCTTCGTTTGCTCTCCTTTTTTCACCTGTTCTACATCTTTCATTAGGATGCATCAGTTTCTGCATATGTGATCGAAAAAAAACTTAGATTCCTTTTTAATGACTCATGGGCAAAAATGTTTGGTGTTTCCCTAGAAGATGTCGAAAATCAAATGTAAATATTTAAAATTGTAATTGTTTAAGAAAAATCCCTCTTTGAAATCAGGAGAATACTTTATAGACACCCTGTAAGTGGCCGAGTGGTTAGGGCATAGCACTGAGACCCGGAAGGTCCCTGGTCGAGCCCCGTATCAGGCATTTTCGTTTTTTTTTCCTTTGGCAAGATTATTAACCGCCAAATTTGCTCAAATGGACAACATGGGTGATTACTGTTGACATTAGACATCTTGTTTGATGAATTATCTATATATTACTCCGTGGAATGCCTAGGCGACGGTATCTTATGATGTCATGGGGAAGGTTTTAATTATTATTATTATTATTATTATTATTATTATTATTATTATTATTATTATTATTATTATTATTATTATTATTATTATTATTATTATTATCATTATCATTATTATTATTATTATTATTATTATTATTATTATTATTATTATTATTATTATTATTATTATTATTATTAATATTATTATTATTTGTTTTGTTGTTTGTTTGTTTTTTGTTTTTTTTTTTGTTTTTGTTTTTTGTTTTTTTGTATTTATTTATTTATTAATTAATGTATGTATTTTTTTGTTTGTTTGTTTATTTGTATAATTATTTACACAAATTAATTGGTACATACTATTAACGTTTACATACACACTGAATTTGGTCTGTGACAAAAATTTACCATATTTCTCAAATTTTGCCTTTTCTCTAGGTATATGGCTACTACGAGGCCAGTAGACCAGTTCTAGTGGTCAAAGATTTGGACATGTTGAGGGAAATCATGGTGAAGAACTTCAACTGTTTCGTCAACAGACGAACTTTCCCCTCGGAGGAACCTTTTAACCATGCCCTGACCGTACTGGAAGGTTTGAAGACTCTCAGTCCTTAGATTGTTAAACACTTCAATGAAACTGGTGGTGGTGGTGGTAGTAGTAGTAGTAGTAGTAGTAGTAGTAGTAGTAGTAGTAGTAGTAGTAGGAGGAGGAGGAGGAGGAGGAGGAGGAGTTGTAGTAGTAGTAGTAGTAGTAGTAGTAGTAGTAGTAGTAGTAGTAGTAGTTGTAGTAGTAGTGGTAGTGGTAGTGGTAGTGGTAGTAGTGGTAGTGGTAGTGGTAGTGGTAGTGGTAGTAGTGGTAGTTGTAGTAGTAGTTGTAGTAGTAGTAGTAGTAGTAGTAGTAGTAGTAGTAGTAGTAGTACTAGGAGGATGAGGAGAAGTAGAGTAATAGTAATGGTTGTAGTATTAATAGGTGTGGTAATATTGTAGTGCTTGCAGTAGCAAAAGCAGTAGGAGTAGGATTAGCAGTGATGATGATGATGATGATGATAATGATGATGATTTTAAAAAAAATCTTGAACAAAAATGGATATATGCCTGCTTACTCATCGTAAACTACTCCATGATCAAAACGCCGTTTCTCACGTCCATCCCCACTCCTATTCACACCTCTATGCAACGATGTAAGTCTACTAATCTGTCTACTTGGGTATTTCAGATGACCACTGGCGTCACGTGAGAAATACAGTAAGCCCAACGTTCAGTTCTGGCAAGTTGAAAAAGATGTGTCTTCTCGTGGAGCAGACGGCAGAGTTGTTGAAGTCAAACCTCCGAGAGGCATGCCGGGAAGGCAAGGAGATTGAGTTGAAGAATGTGATTGGCTGTTATACAATGGACGTCATCGCTAACACAGGGTTTGGGGTCAGCATCGACTCTCTTAATGATGAGTAAGTACACACAATCATAGATACACGCACATATCAGCACATGTAATTGAATGCTCTTAATGATGAGTAAGTAATGGATAAGAACTGATGCATAACACAGATAAAATTTCTCGGAGATATGTACAGAAAAAACTGAAACGGAACTGAAAAGATTGCACTTACGGGTAAAGTTGCTGGGAAAAAAAGAAGAGGGAGACAGAGGATAGATTACATTGACAATCTGAACAGATGGATTGGTGGAGGAGGAACTGGAATCGAACTATCGAGAAGATCTGAGGACAGATATGGTTGGAGGGACATGATCGCCGATGTCTGCAGCAGGCCTGGCACTTGATGATGATGATGATGATGATGATAATGATAACACAGAATAATATAGTTACACACACAAACGTACACAGAATGGATCGTGAAACATTTGGGATTGGCTTTCTGTTTGATAAAAGAAAAATAATTTTATAGATAGTATGCACTTGGCTTAGGAGTTCACAACATTGCCATCCGGAAGTAAAACTGGCCAACACACAAAACTATGTGTAACCTTGAAGGTTTATAGTCTGGTTAATACAGTTAAGTGAGAAGTACTCATAAACGCGGATGGCAAAAAACAATAACAAAGACATGACTGACGTCATCTTCGAACTATCTATATACAAAAACGAAAGAAGTCCGCTGCCTGCTCCCAAATGGTTCACGATACATTCTGTCTATTCTTTGTCGTTGTTTTAAATAATGCAATAGGCTGCTGTTGCCCAGCTAAACAACCTGATTTTATTGATAAATGATGATGATGATGATGATGATGATGATGATGATGATGATGATGATGATGATGATGATGATGATGATGATGATGATGATATTACTGCCGTACTCTGGAAAAGCCCATATGTTAAAAAAATTTGGCCAGAAAACTCGTCCTTCAAATATCGATCGATTTAAATGACCCTCATCTCGGCAAAACTCTCAAACCTGTGACTTCGCGAAGGTGGTGGTGATGGTACTGATTTCACAATAACTGCCGATGATGGATTTATAGAAATAAATAACGTTGGTGGTTATTGAATCTGTGAGTACGTATATGAACTTTTACGAATTGTGCGGCTATGTGGTCTAGTGGTATGGCACTTGCTTTCGGATTGTAAGGTCCTGGGTTCGAGCCTTGCTCGCTCGCTCCGGCGCATAGTTGAGTCCCTCCTTGGAAAAGGTTCTTTTACTCACATCCTCTCACCGTCCTCATGTGTAAAACGAGTACCTGGCTATTAACATCATTGTCTCTGTTGGAAAAGTATTGTAAAATCGCATAAAAGGCGTCATGTCTCGTTCTACATGTTACTTGTTGCTGGTGGTCAGGACCCCTTTGAAAGTGCTTTGAGCACGTTTAGTAGATAATGCACTGTAACTACTCAATTTTATCTAATTCTAATTTTATTCAATTTTATTTCATTTCTTTTTTCTCAGATCCAGATTTGTAACAGAGGCCAAGAAAATGATGAATTTCGGCGAAGGATTTTTCGCTTTGATTTTCCTGTTCCCATTCCTGTTAAAAATCATGTCCAAATTCGGCATCGGCTTGTTCCCAAAGGAGTCCATCACCTTCTTCAACTCATTCTTGGAGGCTGCCATGAAGAATCGGGGTGGAGACGAGGCGATGAGTCAGAAAAAACACGACTTTGTTCAGCTGATGGTTGCCGAAGAGATGAAGAGGAAGAATTCTTCAGCAACAACGGAGAATGGGTCTTCTGCTGCAGCTGCTGAGGATGAGCATCATGAAAGGAAAGGACTGACTCGTTTGGATATACAGGTTAGCACTGCGGTGAAGTCTCGGGTTTGAGAGTTTGTTGACAAGACAAGGGTCATTTTAATCGGTTGAAATTTGAAGGACAAGTTTTCTTACGAAAATTGCACGTACGTGTTTTTTCAGAGTGCTTGTCAATAAATTTATTGTGAACGGAACCATCTTGATTGGATTGGGTCAACATGCACTTATTTGCAGGTCTGATAACCCAATTCTTTAAGGGCTCAATGTTGGGATGGAAATCTTTTAAAAATGACGCAAAATATTGTCCATCACGACAATGTTAAACTTGGCCCATAAGTGGGTTCGGATATCAGACCTGCATGTATGTACACGTCGGATTAGGTCGACAATCTCTTATTCCCAGGTTTCATAATTAATTCTGTTATGGGCTCATTGTTGTATGGTATAAATACTGTCAATCAAACGCAATTTTTTATCTAATACGATTAAATCAAGCCCATAATTGAGTTCGAATATCAGACCTGCACATATGTACACATCGTCATGGAATTCTCCCCATTCCTTGTACCTTTTCTATAGAGCATCAACATCTCCTTTCTTTTCATTCAAAGGGTCAGGCATTAATTTTCATCTTGGCTGGCTATGATACGGTGTCCAATGCATTGTCTTTTGCAATATTCCTCCTCGCACACAATCCAGATGTTTTAAGCAAAGTAAGTAGACGTTTTGTATGGCTATATTTAATTGATTTTAGAAAGGCTTTTGATATAATTGACGACAAAGTGGTATGGAAAGTGATCTAACATAAGTTGCCCTTGTAATTTGTAAAATGTATCCAAGAATTATACAAAAATATGTAATAAAAGGAATTTTTTCGTGAAAACACTGCGTTTAAATAATATTATTTAGATAATGTTGGTGAATGACAAGGATGTCTACCTTCCCCAATTATATTTTGATTAAAGTGTAATCTGATCATGAAGCTAATCGCTAAAACCTATGCTTGAAATAAGCGTGGCTAGTAGTAGAAAAAATATCAACGCAGCACATGGGACTTGCATTTATTTGATATACACGTTGGGATATTGACGACTCTGCAGCAGTATTTATCATTCAACCTATATAAGATTTCTCGACGAGATAAGACTATGTGACATGTTATTGAAATGCAATGAATGAGAATTGTCTTCGAATGTTCTGGTTGAGGAATAAATGTGGAGGCATATTGATGAACCCTTTTCTTTCCAACCTTAGGAAAATTGTCACATTTATTTTATTACAATGAAACCAACAATTTTATCATTCTGATTTCTTTTGTACATTACAAAATTTAAAGAATTAAAAAAATATATAACTATAAAAAACTAGACACTGTGTTGTAGAGCTCGTTTTACTGAATGATATTACGTATAGAATGTACTTGTTGCATTTCTCTTTGAATTAGAAAATTCTATTTTTGTGTTGGGGAAATAGCTGGTAAAAAGAGAGTTAACTATTTGTAAACTGTGAAAATATTCATCATCATCATCATTGCCTTTTTCACCCTGGGTCAGGGTATAGGCCACAGACAAACAGTTTTCATCCTTCTCTATCCTGAGCTAACTTTTTAATCTCATTCCAGGTCTTACCACTTCTCTGTATATCAGCTTCTTTAATTCTTCTCCATGTTCCTCGTGGCCTTCCCCTTGATCTTCTGCCCTGAGGGT
>NC_088366.1:64896929-64901929 GCF_034508935.2 Berghia stephanieae | reverse complement strand
TTGTGGCAAAAGACTGGCATTTAGACGTCATTTCTTGGTCAGTGTCAGGCCATAACTTTACGAAGGCCACGCCCAGTCCCGTGTGGAGAGGTCTTTGAATTTTTTCTTTGTCGACGAACAAAGGGACTGAATTTGGTAGATAATGCATTCACTCAATACTTATATATATATATATATATATATATATATATATATATATATATATATATATATATTATATATATATATAAGCGGGTGGTTGGACGGGAGCATCACCCTTGAATCATATACCTATGATGTTCGCATGGGTGTACGATCCGATAGTGATGTCGTTTCTTCTTCTCTTTACTAGCCTATCCTGCTTCTTTGGTTTGTGATTGTATTTTGACAGGGGATATTTTTTTTTCTGTAAATCTTCTGCCTGTTTGTTCTTGGTTATTTATAATTTAGCTTATGATATCTTTAGGTTATGATTTTGATTTACATTTGTACTATTTTTGTTAGATTGCTTGTTTTTTTTGTTTCAGCGGTCTCTCATATAACCTCAATTGTGTTGGAAGAGACCTAAAGCACAAAAAAAACAAAAAAAAAAAAAAAAAAATATATATATAATATATATATATATATATATTTATATATATATATATATATAATATATATATATATATGTTTTGTTTATATCAGATTGTCTACAACGTTTTGATTTTGCAGAATTTTATTTTAACCCTCTCCTTACCAACTATAGGAAAATCGTCACATCCGTTACGATACAACTAACCGTCTTATTCAAATTTCTCTTGTAAAATCTAAAGAAAATGAACAGTGTGTTGTATAGCATGTTTTGCTAAAGAAATTATGTATCGCAAGAACGTTACTGCCATTGTGTTTGAGTGATAAAACATATCATTTTGTGTCAGTTGGGTGTGAAGTTTTGGGGAAAATCCTGAATATGGCTGGTAAGGAGAGAGTTAAAACACAGAGTGATGTAATGGCGTATTTCTAAAGTTAAAACTTATGTATTGTGCGTCGACGCGAACGTTGTGGCATTTGTATGTGAGTGATAATAAATTGTTGTTTTTGTTTTTTTAAAGTAGTTCTTCAGAGCCATAAGGCCCAATGGAGCCGGAGAAACGGACAATAGCAATTGCTTGCTACCTTTTGTATAGGACGCCAGTTTATCGCAAAGTACTTTCAGTCCAGATCTAACGGACAATGAGAGAGATTGTGTGTATGTGTGTGTGTGTGTGTGTATTTGTGAACGTGTGTGTGTGTGTGTGTGTGTGGCATAGAGAAAAAACTGGCAGAAATGTCGCATTGAGATATGATGTGGTGGAAAAGATACGTAGAGAGAGAGAGAGAGAGAGAGAGAGAGAGAGAGAGAGAGAGAGAGAGAGAGAGAGAGAGAGAGAGAGAGAGAAAGGGATGTAAATAAATATGATAAGAGAGATAAAAAGTATATAATATATATATATGGCCTACATGACAATCAAATTTTGTTTCATCGTATCCTACACACAATGTGTCAAAATTTAACAATTTGACCTTTGGTTCATCGTATCCTACACATTATAATGTGTCATATTTTAACACTCGGCCTTTGTCTCATCGTATCCTACACATATTGTGCCAAATGTTAACAATCGGTGTTTATTTCGTTGTATGTTAATGTTATACATGTATCATATTCTGACAATCACTTTTGTTGCACCGAATATACGCATATGAATGTGTCATTATATGACAATTATTTTTCTTCGCCGAATTATATACAACAATGTGTCATATTTTGACAATCAATAATTTTATCATAGCATTCTACTCATGTCTCTGGGTGGGGATCCTGACCTCCCATAGCGGGCAGGGAGGTACATACTGTGTCTTCTATCCCATTATATCTGTTTTCCAACATGCTTTCTGTCTTTGTCTTGGAATGAGGTTACTTGGTTTTGCCCTGGCCCTGGTTGGAGTCCTGGCTGGGAGGGAAACTGTCAAATGCATAGTTATTGTTTTGGGAGATGATATTTTTTTCCTTGTAAATCATCTCTCTGTTATGTATTATTATATTTGTTATTTTGAATGTATAATGTAAGCATTTGAGTGTATTCCTCTTTGTTGGATTTTGTGCTTGTGTCCGGATGAGACTTATAGGTGATCTCAAACTAAGTACATTGGTGGTATGCTCTTGGAATCTACATCTAATCCCTATTTCTTCCTAGTTCCCCTTTGTCTTACTTTTTCTTGGGTGCTTTAATTGTAATTCTATAATTTTTTTACTATCCCATTTTCTTCCTTTTTACTGGCGCTGATATAACCTAAATGTGTTGCAAGCGCCGTAAAACCCTTAAAAACAAACAAACATACTCATGTCTTATATTTTGAGGGAGAGAAAGTTAAAGTGAGTAAATTTTAATTTGACTCATACAAAAGGGAACAAACGACATTTCGGCCTTGACCTTCTTCAAGTAAACACGAAATATGTTATAGCTATCAGATTGTTGTAATAGTAAAACATTATAGGTAAAAGTGTGTGTGTGTGTGTGTGTGTGTGTGTGTGTGTGTGGGTGTGTGTGTGTGTGTGTGTGTGGGTGTGTGTGTGTGTGTGTGTGCAAGGGAAGAGAGAGAGAGAGAGGGAGAGAGATAGAGAGAGAGAGAGAGGGAGAGAGAAAGAGAGAGGGAGAGAGATAGAGAGAGAGAGGGAGGGAGGGAGAGAGAGAGAGAGAGAGAGAGAGAGAGAGGGAGAGAGAAAGAGGGAAAGAGGGAGGGAGAGAGAGAGAGAGAGAGAGAGAGAGAGAGAGAGAGAGAGATTGACGGAGAGTCATGGGAAAAGGCTCTTTACTCACATTCTCTCGCCATACTCAGGTGTAAAATGAGTACCTGGCCATTAACAACATTGTATTTTTCTGGAAAAAAATTGTAATAACTCCTGACAGGTGTTATGTCTCGTCCCACATGTGAAGTGTTGTTGTTGACTTAGGACCTCTTGTAAATTGTAATTTGCTTTGAGTACGTTTAGTGGATATTGCACTATAAAAATGCTCTCATGTTTTTATAAGAACAGATTTACTACCAAAATGAAGACAGATGAAATCAGATTCAAGAGAAAAGTATTGAATACCTATTGCCATATAGTTGTGTTATTAAATTGCCATTTAAATAAATGTTTATATTCACAAATAAAAATGGATATTTTATATAACATTTATCTTTTAAAGCTTATTTATTTATCAATATTGAGAATGGACCTCCCCCCCCCCCCCCCACACACACCCTCCTTTATGATTTCGCCTGGCACCTGTCTGGAGCCTTTTGCTGAGAGGGAAGCAGTTAGAATGGATGTATCTTATTTGATAATATCGACGTTTTGTCCTTGTAAACCATCTTTTCTTAAGTTGCGTCAATGTTAGGGTTTTTGTTGACGCCTATTTTGTGACCATGTGACTGATGCCTCGGCGGAATCCTGAAATCTGTTTGGCAACAGCATTCTACCAATCAAAAAAATTTTTTTTCTCCCTCTTTGCTTTTAGTAAAATTGATCAGTTATATCGGGGACTTCTAAGAGCCTAATCGGATATAACATGGCCGTCGACGTCCAGTAAATATGTCCAATTACAATGAATTATAAATTCTAAATTACGCCCTTCCGCCACGGCATCATACGATCTCGTCGCCTAGGCATTCCTAGGCATATCGAAATATAGATAGTCCATCAAACTGGACGACGGATGTCAACAGGAATCACCCATGCTGTCCAAGTGGGGAAGTTGGAGGTTAATAATCTTGCTCAAGGGAAAAAAAGAAAGTCACGGAAGCGGGCTATAACCCGGGTTCTTCGGGATCACAATGCAATGCCTTAACCACTCGGCCACTCCCCCTCCCCTTGAATTAGCCCACATATTTATTGCTGACGGAACACCATTGATTTGTAGTTAAGCGCTATGGCATTGAGATGTGCAGTGAATAAATCATGCAACCACAGGCTGTGTTCGATTTCATTCTGAACCGTAACGCCATGCCTTAACGTTTTTTATACTAAGAAAGCAATAGAAGGAAGGAGATTTACGTAAAATCAGATCTTAGTTATTGTTTTTAGTCAGCCATTTGTATGAGTCGCTCTCACTAAATTGTATTGATCAGACAGACTATGAGAGACCAAGACTCAAGGGTTAAAATCAAATGATTATAAAAGTCAAACTTTAAATTGAACTATAAATTCTCTTTACGAGTATACTCAAAGAGATATCATATTAAAAATTGAAAATGTCTTTCACAAAAATAAAATACATATCGATGGTTAGCGGATCAAATCTCTGAAGTCCCGATTTTCACGATCGGCGGATCAAAACTCTTTAAGTCTACATACAAGATATGAAGTGAGTAGGAAAGTGCCAGAAGACAATAGAGAATAAACATAAGTGCCTGCTCCACTCAGTTTTCTGAATAAATAAGTCTACATACGGGCTTTGTGCACCATGTTTTATTTAATTTTGGGCGGATCAGACCTCCGACAATTGTCAGCATGTTGGACGAGACATGAGGTCTGGTAGGCGATATTATTACATTTTTTCCCCGGCAGAGACAACGCTGTTAACGGCGGGTACTCATTTTACACCTGGGTACGGAGATAGACTGTGAATAAAGAGCCTTTTCCAAGGACTTATAACTATTCGCCGCTCAGAGCGGGACTTGCACTCAGGAATTTCCGATCCGAAGGCGATTGTCCACATAGCACTAGACCACATAGCTGCACAAACTAGGGTCCCCTTTTAAACGAACTCTATCCTGACCTCCCATAAGTGGGCAGGGTGGCACTTACTTAGTCTTCTATCCCCCTATATCTGTTTTCCAACTAGTTTTCTGTCTTTGTCTTGGAATGAGATTACTTGGTTTTGTCCTGGCCTGACCGGATACCCTTGGTGAGAGGGAAACAGTCAAATGTATAGTTAGTTTTGGGAGATGGTATTTTATTCCGTGTATATCATCTCTCTGTTATGTATTATTATATTTGTTATTTTGAATTTATA
>NC_088366.1:64871929-64886929 GCF_034508935.2 Berghia stephanieae | reverse complement strand
AACTTGTGTACCTTGGTGTGTCATTATATAAGGACGATGGTGTGTCGTTATATAAGGACGATGGTGTGTCATTATATAAGGACGATGGTGTGTCATTATATAAGGACGATGGTGTGTCATTATATACAGGACGATGGTGTGTCGTTATATAAGGACGATGGTGTGTCATTATATAAGGACGATGGTGTGTCGTTATATAAGGACGATGGTGTGTCATTATATAAGGACGATGGTGTGTCATTATATAAGGACGATGGTGTGTCATTATATAAGGACGATGGTGTGTCGTTATATAAGGACGATGGTGTGTCATTATATAAGGACGATGGTGTGTCGGTCTGTGCATGCCAGCGTGTCGATAAGCAACACATTGATGTATAGATAGTATGCGCTTGGCTAAGGAGTTTACAACATTGCCATCCAGAAGTATAACGGACCAACACACAAAACTGTGTGCATCCATGAACGTTTATAGTCGGGTTAATACAGTTCAGTGAGCATTACTCATAAACGCGGATGGCAAAAAAAAAAAAATAACAAAAAACTGAGTGACGTCATCTTCGAACTATCTATAGCTTACAACAGGCTGCAGGGTTAATTATAACCTATATCTTATCATATCATAACAGTGATAGGGTTTTACAATGTATATATTCAACATTACAATTGCAGATTCTTTGAGAGGAAGACAATAAATAGGGAGAAACAGATATTATAAGCATAGATAGATAGATGGACAGATAAAGACACCATCCCAGCGATATCATTTCTATATTGAAGAGTTTGTATATATATATATATAATATAATATATATTATATATATATATATATATATATATAATAGTGTGTGTGTGTGTGTGTGTGTGTGTATGTGTGTGTCGATTTGTACTTATCTGCAGGTCTGATAACCCAAATTGCTATGGGCTCATCGTTGACATGGAGATACTCTCAAACCCACACAAAATATTGTCCATTACAACAACAATGTTAAAATCAAGTCCTTTATCATGTTCGGATAATAGACCTGCAAATATGTGCAACTTTGTGTGTGCCCATTTGTGACCCCTCGTCTCAAAACGGTATTAAGTCGGGATGATTAAGATGCTGAAAATGGAATTTGTAGCCAGAAATATCATGCTTAAGTTGGGTTTATATGCTTTAAAGAGGAGCAGGAATATCATATTTTACTGTGCTTAATACCAATGTATCATATTTTTTACCAGTTTAACTATAATTTGACTTTTTAGCAGCTAGTCCATCCCGACATAATACCGTTTTGAGACGAGGGGTCACATTTTAACAAAGACCATATCTCTATCTCTATCTTTCAGATAAGCAACTCTCAGCCGAGTAAATCCTATGCTTTTGTTGTTGTTGTTGTTTGAAACAAATCCAGTAACAATATACGAGTAACTACCAGACAGAGAAGAAATCAACATATTGCGTTTCAACTTCCACTGCCACCGTCTGCATCAACCATCAAGATTATTAGCCATCAACTTCTGCTTACAACGTTTGTGCCAAAGTTACAAGAATAACAACGCCATCAAGGATCCTACTTATCGTCATAGAATCAGTAACCAAGATGGACATTATTTCCATACTAGTAACAGGATTTGTGGGCCTCCTTACCCTTGTCGTCCTCTACGTGGTCTATGCGTCCAGAAATTTCATGACGTTCAGACGACTGGGGGTCAAGGCCATGACCCCCTCGCCAGCCATTGGAAGTTTCAGCACTTTGAGTAAAATGGGGTTCTTGGAGTAACAAATTTATGTACAAGAAATTCATATCAGAGAAGGTAAGAAGTCGTGATTCTGTTGTTACATTTTACATTAGTATGTTTTTGGTTTCTGATGTATGATAGTGTAATATTTCATTTTACATCAGAAATCCGTTGGTTTCTGGTGTATGATAGTGTAATATTAGATTTTACATCGGTATGCTTTTGGTATTCTGATGTTTGATAGTGTAATGTTTCATTTTATATCAGTAATCTTTTGGTTTCTGATGTGTGGTAGTGTAATGTTTCATTTTACATCGGTATGCTTTTGGCTCCTGGTTCCTCTTTTTGGTGTAATGATTCATTTTACAATAGTATTCTTTTGGTTTCTGATGTGTGGTAGTGTAATGTTTCATTTTACATCGGTATGCTTTTGGCTCCTGGTGTATGATAGTGTAATATTACATTTACATAGTATTCTTTTGTTTCTGTTTAGATGTGTAATGTTACATTCTACATCGGTATGCTTTTGGATTCTGATGTTTGATAATATAATGTAACACTTTAAATCGGTATGCTGTTTGTTTCTGATGTATGATAATATAATGTTACATTCTGCATAGGTATGCTTTTGGTTTCTGATGTATGATGTGTAATTTTCACTTTACTGTGATGCTTTTGTCATTTGTGTATGAAATATGTAATGTTATCATTATGATAGAAGCTTTGTTTCTGTTTCTGTGTGACATTTACATTACTATATCTATATATCTATCTGTGTGGCCTAGTTAATTTTCTACTATTACTTAATCTATTTATCTATCTGATTCATATAGTTAATCTATTCTACTATTACTTATCTATCTATCTATCTATCTGTCTGCTATCTATCTATTCTATCTATCTATTACTATTATATCTATCTTTTCTATTTTAATCTATGTTATTATTAATCTATTCTATCTATCTATTCTATTCTATCTATCTATCTATTAATCTATCTGTTATCTATTATCTAGTCTAATTTTCATTTATCTTAATCTTTTCTATCTATCTATGTATTATTCATCTATACTAGATGCTATCTATTCTATTTCTAGTTATCTATCTTTACATCGTATCTATCTACTAGTTATATATCGTATCTATCTACATTCTACATTACTTCTTTATCTATTATATCTTATCTATACTATCTAATCTATCTATCTATTCTATCTATCTATCTATCTAATCTATCTTTTATCTATCTATCTTTCTATTATTAATCTAATTATCATCTCATCTATCTTTATCTATCTATCTATATCTATCTATCTATCTTCTATCTTTTCTCATTATCATCTATTTGACTATACTTATATACTATCTATCTATCTTTCTATCTATCTATCTATTCTATCATCTATCATCCATCTATCTATCTATCATCTATCTACAATCTATCTATCTATCTATCTATCTATCTATCTATCTATCATATCTAGCTATCTATCTATCTACTATCTATCTATTCTACTATCTATCTATCTATTATCTATCTATCTATCTATCTATCTATCTATTCTATATATCTATCTATCTATCTATCTATCTATATCATCTATCTATCTATCATAATCTATCTATCTATCTATCTATCTATCTATCTATCTATCTATCTATCTATCTATCTATCTATCTATCTATCTATCTATCTATCTATCTATCTATCTATCTATCTATTCTATCTATCTATCTATCTATCTATCTATCTATCTATCTATCTATTTATCTATCTATCTATCTATCTATCTATCTATCTATCTATCTATCTATCTATCTATTCTATATATATATATCTATTTATCTATCTATCTATCTATCTATCTATCTATCTATTCTATCTATCTATCTATCTATCTACCTATCTATTATCTGTTTATTTATCTATCAATATACCTCCATATCTATCTATCTGTCTGTCTGTCTATCCATCCAACTATATATCTACATATCAATCTAACTATTTATCTTTAAACCTAGCCAACTGTCTTTCTATTTGTCTATCCATCTATTTTTCAATCTACCTCCCTTTCTTTCTAAATATATGTCTGTCAATCAACGTTCTCTATCTCCTTTGTTTATTTCTTATATATATATATATATATATATATATATATATATATATATATATATATATATATATATATATATCATGATAAGTTAGTGTGATAGAAGTTATCATCAATGCCGTGACCCTAGTCCCAATAACATTTGTACACAGATAAAGATATCGTCTATTTTATCTGAGTTAAATTGTATTCAAATCAATATCACTTCATCACATTTTTCTTTACGGGGACGCCTGGTAAAATTATACATTGAAACATATCTACCAATGTAAGATAAAGATCTGAACAAGTGTGTATGAAAGGTGCCAGTCAAAACTAGAAAGAAAAATACAAGAATAAAACCATTCCAAAAAAATCGGTCGGCCTCGACTGGGAATCAAACATCAGACCTTCTGATTACCGGTATCAGAAGGTTTGAGGTTGGCAGGCTATGAGTTGCCCATATTTTCTGATTACCAATGCAAATGGGCTTGATTTAATATTGTTGTAATGGACAATATTTTGCGTTTAAAAAAACGAGCTTTTATACACCGCAATACCCACTAAACGTGCTCATAGAGGTTTACGAAAGGTCCCTCGCCAACAGTAACATTTAACTTGTAGAACGAGACATGATGTCTGTTAGACGATAATACAATTGTTTTCGGACAGAGACAACGCTGCTAACGACCAGGTACTCATTTTACACCTGAGTACGATAAGAAAATGTGAGTAAATAGTCTTTTCCAAGGCCGAGTGAGGCTTGAACGCAGGACCTTCCGATTCAAAAGCGAGTGTCATCATACCACAGGGCCACACAGCCGCACGTTGGTTTGAATGTATGTCCAGTGCAAAGGACCAGACCTCTGATGACGATGTCATCGTATGGACCAGTTTTGATCGACCAATCGTGAAAATCGGGACTTCAGAGGTTTGATCCGGCGACAACCGGTCGTTAAAATCGGGACTTAAGAGGTTTGATCCGCCGACGACCGGTCGTGAAAATCGGGACTTCAGAGGTTTGATCACCGACCATCGATATGATTTATTTCTATTTCTCAGGTATATGGCTATTACGAGGCCAGTAAACCAGTTCTAGTGGTCAAAGATTTGGACATGGTCAGGGAAATCATGGTGAAGAACTTCAACTGTTTCGTCAACAGAAGAAACTTCCCTGCAGGGGAACCTTTCGACCATGCCATGACGTCGCTGGAAGGTGAGTTTGACTTTTTGGGCAGTTTTATTTGTATGGGCTGCTGAGTCACACCGTGGCCTTCGTAAAGTTATGGCCTGATACAGACCAAAAAATGACGTCAAAATGCCAGTCTTTTGCCACAAAAAACAAAAAAACAAAAACAAAAAAAAAAAAACAAAAAACAAATCGTGAGTTGTGTTCAATAGTTCAACCAATGAAATAACTTGTTTCTATGAGCACTACTAACGACAACTCACTAGGCGTTGAAAAAAAAAACAAATAATGACGTCAAACTGCCAGTCCTTTTGGATTTCAGTATCAGGCTATAACATAACGATGGCTACGGTCACACCGGTCGCTGCTCTCAACAAGACTGATGAGATCAAAGTCATAAAGGGCGCAGTGTACTAATACAACAACTCCTCCTACTACTACTAAGTCTACGTGGTCTTGTGGTATGACACTCGCTTTTGAAACGTAAGGTCTTGGATTCGAGCCTGGCTCGACGCATAGTTGGGTCCTTGGAATATGCTCTTTACTCACATTCTGTCACTGTACTCAGTGTAAAATGAGTACCCGTCTGATAACAGCGTTGTCTTTGTCCGAAAATAAATTGTAATATCGCCTAACAAGCGTCATGTCCGTCCTAAATGTTAAATGTTGCTGTTGGCCAGGGACCTCTTGTAAAGCGCTTTGACTACGTTTAGTGGATATTGTGCTATATAAAAGCTTATTTTTAGAAAAATGCAATATTTTACTTTTTATTATTATAAGAAACTACAATTCGATGGTTGGCTGATCAAACCTCTGAAGGCCCGATTTTCACAACCGATGGATCAAAACTCTGAAGTCTACATACGAGCTTTGCGCACCATGTTTTATTTCATTTTGGGCGAATCAGACAACTGACGTCACATGAAAATCAGGACTTCAGAGGTTTGATCCGTCAACGATCGGTATGTCTTCAATAAGAGATAACATAATATAAACTAAAGTCTTAGGATGTGATTGTATAATCGAGTTTTACCCGTCTCGCGGTGGCCATGTATATATATATATATATATATATATATATATATATATATATAATATATATATATATATATATACACTCGTGTTTCAGATGACCACTGGCGTCACGTGAGAAATACAGTAAGCCCAACGTTCAGTTCTGGGAAGTTGAAAAAGATGTGTCTTCTCGTGGAGCAGACGGCAAAGTCGTTGACGTCAAACGTCCGAGAGGCATGTCGGGAAGGCAAGGAGATTGAGTTGAAGAATGTGATTGGCTGTTATACAATGGACGTCATCGCTAACACAGGGTTTGGGGTCAGCATCGACTCTCTTAATGATGAGTAAGTACACACAATCATAGATACACGCACACAATCGTAGATACACGCACACAATCATAGATACACGCACACATCAGCACATGTGATTGAATGCTACACAATGGACGTCATTGCTGACACAGGGTTTGGTGTCCACATCGACTCTATTAATGATGAGTAAGTCATGGATAATGACACACAATCATAGATACACGCATACGATCATAGATACACGCACACATCAGCACATGTGATTGGCTGTTATACAATGGACGTCATTGCTAACACAGGGTTTGGGGCCATCATCGACTCTCTGAATGATGAGTAAGTCATGGATATGGACTGACATGTAAATATATGATAATGACACACAATCACAGACACACCCACCTCTCAGCACATGTGATTGAATGCTACACAATGGACGTCATTGCTAACACAGGGTTTGGTGTCATATTTGACTTTCTCAACGATTATTTAGTCTTGGAAATTGTCTGATAAACAATGCAGAATATATTACAGGAGATCACTTCCATGATGTAAAGAAAAACAAAAAATAATAAGAACATTTATATAGGGCATTTTTCTGGATTACCCATGCTCAGTGCGATCCACAAAGTTTCCATTATTACCCCAGCAGGCCATATGGAACCGTACTTTCATTTTATACAGTACAACTCGCGTTTTAGACGTCCGTTTAAAAAATAAGACTATCACATTATCCATCACAACCTATAATCCAGGTACTTAGTTACTCCTGAGTCAATTGGAGTAATATCCATATAGTAGCCAAGCCACCGATCCATATGCCTGTGCTAGGAAATGTTCATTGCATTGACAGAATGCCTGTGCTAGGAAATGTTCATTGCATTGACAGACTACTTGTGCTAGGAAATGTTCATTGCATTGACAGAATGCCTGTGCTAGGAAATGTTCATTGCATTGACAGAATGCCTGTGCTAGGAAATGTTCATTGCATTGACAGAATGCCTGTGCTAGGAAATGGTGGTTCATTGCATTGACAGAATGCCTGTGCTAGGAAATGTTCATTGCATTGACAGAATGCCTGTGCTAGGAAATGGTGGTTCATTGCATTGACAGAATGCCTGTGCTAGGAAATGTTCATTACATTGACAGAATGCCTGTGCAAGGAAATGTTCATTGCATTGACAGAATGCCTGTGCTAGGAAATGTTCAACGCATTGACAGAATGCCTGTGCTAGGAAATGTTCATTGCATTGACAGAATACTTGTGCTAGGAAATGTTCATTGCATTGACAGAATACCTGTGCTAGGAAAGGTTCATTGCATTGACAGAATACCTGTGCTAGGAAATGTTCATTGCATTGACAGAATGCCTGTGCTAGGAAATGTTCATTGCATTGACAGAATGCCTGTGCTAGGAAATGTTCATTGCATTGACAGAATGCCTGTGCTAGGAAATGTTCATTGCATTGACAGAATACTTGTGCTAGGAAATGTTCATTGCATTGACAGAATGCCTGGCTAGGAAATGTTCATTACATTGACAGAATGCTGTGCTAGGAAATGTTCATGCATTGACAGAATACCTGTGCTAGGAAATGTCATGCATTGACAGAATGCCTGTGCTAGGAAATGTTCATTGCATTGACAGAATACTTGTGCTAGGAAATGTTCATTGCATTGACAGAATGCCTGTGCTAGGAAATGTTCATTGCATTGACAGAATGCCTGTGCTAGGAAATGTTCATTGCATTGACAGAATACTTGTGCTAGGAAATGTTCATTGCATTGACAGAATGCCTGTGCTAGGAAATGTTCATTGCATTGACAGAATGCTTGTGCTAGGAAATGGTCATTGCATTGACAGAATGCTCGAACAAGCAAATGAAGAGTGGTTTTCCAAAACTACCTAACTCCTTTTTCCCATTTTGAGATATTGATGATTATTTCTCCTAAAATTTCCCATCCGATCTATTATTTCATCATATTTAAACTTCATATCACACAAATCTAAGAAAATGCTTGTGCCATTTAGATAATGCTTAAAATAAAATTTACGTTTCAATTTATCTCATGGATGGAAAATCTCAAAAAGTAGGAAAAACCGGCTCAACGAGTTTTGGAAAACCAGCCTTCAAATTACAGTGAGAAGACAAAATTCTAATCTTACTGAAAATGGTAATAGCAAAGACAAACTACTCTCGCTATGAAATGTAAATTGCAGAGACCCATGTAATTTTACCAGGAAATGTAAATTGTAAAGACAAAACAATCTTACTCGATACTGTAAATTACAAACCAGAAGCTCGCAATGCCATATGGACATTTCAGTGACATCTCGTATTTAGAAAAAGTTAAAATTGCAAATACAGCATGATTGTACCAATAAATGTTCATGGTATGTAAATTGGAATGTAAATTGCAAAGACAGCATGATTGTACACCACATGTTCATGGTATGTAAATTGGTATATAAATTGTAAAAACAACATGATTGTACAAATAACTCATGGTCTGTAAATTGTAAAGACAAAATGATTGTACCAATAAATACTCACGGTATGTAAATTGTAAAGACAAAATGATTGTACCAATAGAGTCTCGTGGTACGTAAATTGTAAAGACAGCATGCTTGTACCAATAAATGCTCGTAAGAAATGTAAATGGATTATTAAATGTAGATTGTAAAGACAAAATGATTGTAACAATGAATGCTCATGGTATTGTAAATCGAAAAGACATAATGCTCGTACTATGAAATGTAAATGGACTATGAAATGTAAATTGCAAAGACAGAATGCACGTTCTATGTAATTGTAAATTACAAATCTTTTTGTAAAAACCCATTTTCTAAAAACAATTTCAAAATCCGGGTTCCTCTTCCCCCCCCCCCCCCTTATTTTTTTTTTTTTTTTTTTTTACAGATCTAGATTTGTGACAGAAGCCAAAAATTTGGTCAATTTCGGCGAACAATTAATCGTTATTTTGATTTTCTTGTTTCCATTTCTGGCAAAACTGTTGCCCAAAGTCGGTATCAGCTTGTTCCCACAGAAGTCCATAGACTTCTTCAACTCATTTTTGGATGCGGCCATGCAGAATCGCAGTGGAGAGGAGGGAAACGCCCAGAATAGGCACGATTTTGTTCAGTTGATGGTCGATGAAAACAAGAAAAACGAAACTTCAACAGAGAATGGGTCTGCTGCAGCTGAAGGAGAAGATCAGCAAGAAAGAAAAGGACTGACGCGTTTGGATATACAAGTTAGTGCCAGGTTTTTGTGGTTATTATTATTATTATTATTATTATTATTATTATTATTATTATTATTATTATTATTATTATTATTATTATTATTATTATTATTATTATTTATTATGCATTAACTTTGATTTTTGTTCCCAGGGGCAGGCCATTATTTTCATCTTGGGTGGATACGATACTGTATCCATTGTTATGTCTTTTGCATTTTTCCTCCTCGCGCACAATCCAGACTGTCTGACCAAGGTAAGTTTTATATATATATATATATATATATATATATATATATATATATATATATATATATATATATATATATATATATATATATATATATATATATATATATATTCATATATATATATATATATATTATATATATATATAATATATATAATATTCATATATATATATATATATATATATATATTTTTTTTTTTTTTTTTTATCATCGAGCACAGAATCACATGTAAATCAAAAAATAAAATAATAAAACTATTTCTTACAGAGTGATATACGAGTAACTTGCCAATCTTTCTTAAATTAAGTGTACTTCTATTGCCCTTTGATTCAAATGGATATTTAGAACATCTGATAGGTGATAATCACGAGTCCTTAATTTTACCTTTAACCTTCGGGTTTGCCTAAATTTGGCCGCCGTAACCGGACCGATCAAAAGATTCGTCTCGATCTATGTTGATTTCCGCAATACAATTTAGCTCTCAGTAGTATGATAATTGAAGAAGATGAGTGTTATTCGTAATAACCTTTGATTCTCTTCGCAAAGTTATTATTGTTATTATTATTATTATTATTATTATTATTATTATTATTATTATTATTATTATTATTATTATTATTATTATTATTATTATTATTATTATTATTATTATTATTATTACTATCAATTGAGGGTTAGGCATAAATAGACAATCATTGATGTCGCTAGGTTTTCGAATTCACCAGAAACATAAAGAGTTATATCCCTTTTTATGTATGAACAATTATTATGTAAGCCTGGAGCTATGAAAAGTACGGTAATTTAACATTTAAGATTATACTTATATTTTTAAAACATAAATCGTTATATAAATGTATCCTTTTTGTCAATTTTATTAGCTTTTTTTTACATTATTTACTAGTCTTTACATTTTCTGACACTGTCTTTATATATTAAATTATTTTAGTATATAAAGAGGATAAACGGTATTATCCCAGCCCTCTCAATGGAAAACCCTATCATTTCTTAGTAAATACGTTATCATTGAATAATGCTTTGAACGCGTTGAATAAAAATTGTATTGGTGTGAAATTAGGTGTAAAAGACAGCTGGTAATAGTCTTCAACAGTCGTAATGTCACTTCCTTCCTAATGACGTATGGTAACTTAGTAACACTGGCTCTAAACTATCTGAACAATGGCGGACGCCGTATGAAATATTTCCCCGGCGAGCTTAAACGCGTATCCAGAGGAAAAAACCCCCATCAATTTGATCATGTATTGACTTTTACACATTCTGATCACAAGGCATATGAAAAGGGAATGAAAAGTTCTAGCCAGCATGAAGAATAAAAAGTAATGATTTTCTTTGTTTAGAACCAAGATGGCCGCCGTTGCCGGGCGCGTGACATCAGACTATTGAATCCAATTATGATATTATGATCACATGACATGTGAAAAAGTTTTAACCAGCATGAAGAATAATAAGTACCGATTTTCTTTGTTTAGAACCAACCTGCTGGTTAATGGGCGGACGTGGCATCAAACTATTGATTCCTATTCATTAATTTATTGATTCATTCCTATTTACAACAAAATGTGACCCATCGTCTCAAAACGGTATTATGTCGGAACGAACCGAATGCTTAAAAGCCGAATTTAATGTTAAACTGGTCAACGATATAAATTGTTGGCATTAGCACCCTAAAATATGGCATCCATTCTCCTCAATAAAACATACAAACTCAACACAAGTCTGATATTTCTGGCTATAAATTCAATTTTCAACACCTTAACCAACCCGACTTAATACCGTTTTGAGGCGAAGGGTCACAAATGCTATTTCCATATATAAAAATGATTTCAGTTGCAAGAAGAGTTGGATGAAGTTTTGGCGGGGAAATCCCCAACTTACGACAATGTCCAGAATCTGACGTACCTGGACATGTGTCTCAACGAGGCAATGAGGATGTATCCCCCTGGGTTTGTCGTAGACAGAATGTGTACGCAGGATTGTGAGGTGGAAGGAGTGAAAATACCAAAGGGAATGATGGTTAGTGTGGCGGTGTTGATGTGCTGTAGTTAGTTGTGTGGTTATTTGATCGTAATAATTGACTCTTAGTTTCCCCTTATTATTATTATTATTATTATTATTATTATTATTATTATTATTATTATTATTATTATTATTATTATTATTATTATTATTATTATTATATTACTATTATTATTATTATTATTATTATTATTATTATTATTATTATTATTATTATTATTATTATTATTATTATTACTATTATTATCATTATTATTATTATTATTATTATTATTATTATTATTATTATTATTATTATTATTATTATTATTATTATTATTATGTATAAACAGCATTATTGTTGAGATAAATGTGTTTGTGCTCATTTTTAGATTATTTTTTTTTGTTGGTAATTGTTGATGGTTTTACATGACAAAGTCGTGGGGGGGGGGGGGGGATTTCGTATTGGCACAAGATACATACTTGTTGTCATTGCATGTGAAGCGAATGCTCTACCCACTGAGCCATCTCTCTGGACTTTGACCATGGAATTCCATCTTGACCATCCCACAGGTGGCGATTCCTTTCCTGGCCATCTTCCAAGACCCAGCCCTTTTCCCAGACCCAGACACGTTTGACCCAGAAAGATTCACACCAGAAAATAAGGCCAATCGCCATCCATATGCTTTTCTACCCTTTGGACAGGTAAGGACGCACTGGAAGGTCCCGGGTTCAAGCCTCTCTTCAGGCAATTTCGTTTTTTGTTTCCTTGGGCAAGATTATTAGCCCCCAATTATTATTATTATTATTATTATTATTATTATTATTATTATTATTATTATTATTATTATTATTATTATTATTATTATTATTATTATATTATATTATTATTATTATTATTATTATTATTATTATTATTATTATTATTATTATTATTATTATTATTATTATTATTATTATGTATAAACAGTATTATTGTTGAGATAAATGTGGCAAGATTATTAGCCCCCAATTTGCTCATTGTGACAACATGGGTGATTTTCGTTTTTTTTTTTGTTTCCACGGGCAAGATTATAAACCCCCAATTTGCTCACCTGGACAACATGGGCGATTCTTGTTGACATCAGACATCTTGTTTGATGAATTATCTATATTCGTTCGTTCGTGGAATGCCTAGGCGACGATATCTTACGATGTCGTGGCGGAAGTGCATAATTAAGAATTAAAAGGTCCCTATAGAAGAAATAACATTGACGTCACACGGCTCTTTGTCATTGATTTTAGCCAGCCATTTTATGAGGAGTTCTCACTATATTGTATAAATCAAACTATTAACGTTGAAGTTTATACACAATTTAGTGTTTTGGTACGTTATAGATAGTATGCGCTTGGCTAAGAAGCTCATAACATTGCCATCCGGAAGTATAACGGAGCAACACACAAAACTATGTGTATCCGTGAACGTTTATAGTCTGGTTAATACAGTTTTAGTGAGAATTACTCATAAACGTGGATGGCAAAAAGCAATAACAAAGACCTGAGTGACGTCAATTTCGTTCTATCTATATTATCCATTGACTTCAATAAAACACAATAATTTAACACAAGTTTCTTACTTTTCAATATTAAAACGTTTGCTGCCTCGAAGAAATAAATAACAACAAGACATTAAATGGAAGCTTTAATTTAATAATTTAAAAAACCCCAACAACAACACCTGAGGTTTTATATAGCGCAATATCCACTAAACGTGCTCAAAGCGCGTTACAAAGGGTCCCTGACCAACTGCAACACGTAACATGTAGAACGAGACAAGACGCCCTTTAGGCGATATTACAACTTTTTCGACATAGACAACGCTGTTAACGCCTGAGTACAGTGAGAGATGTGAATAAAGATCTTTTTCCAAGGACTAAACTATCTGCCGAGCGAATCCAGAACCTTCCGATGTGAAAGTGAGTGTCATACCACTAGACAACATAGACAAAAAAACCTAGACTGCACTGGGATCGATCTCGGTCCCTTTGCGAGTGTGTAGCGAGTGCTCTACCAACTGAGCTATCGGGACCCCTTCCTTCCAGACCGTTTGTACCGTTTTAAGCGGAAATTCACATTTAGTGTTTTTGTTGTTTTTGTTCCCCTCCCCCCCCCCCCCCCCCCCCCCCAGGGACCGCGTAACTGTATCGGCATGCGCCTGGCATTGATGGAAATGAAGATCGCAATGGCCGCCGTCTTACAGGAAATGACCCCCGTGCCCTGTGCCAAGTCTGTCTACCCCCCAAAACTGGGAAAATTCCAGATTAAGGCAGAGGATGGTCTGTGGGTCAAGTTTGTACCCAGGAATTGAAGGAGCAGTGAAAAAAAAAAACAGAGGAGGAAAACTGAACTATTTGGATTTAATTGGACCTACGGATGTACTTATAATAATATTTTGTTTCTGAACATCTGTACATTATTTTTTTTCTTTTCATGACCACATAAATTAATTTTTCTATGTTCAAGTCGTATAACAAGAAATATAAAATGAAATAATTTCGAGTGGTATACGCTAATATATATATATATATATATATATATATATATATATATATATATATATATAGGGACAGCGTGGCTCAGCGGTACGGTCTTTGCTGTGTACCCAAAAGGTACTGAGTTCTACTACCCGCCTCGCTGTGTGGCCTAGAGCAAGTCACCTCGCTCTAGTTCAGTTTGCGGCGCTGCCCTGTGGCTAACGCCTGGGTTATTCCAGTCTTCCTTTGGAATAGACCCTAAAGACAACTTTTCCCTTGGGGATGAATACAGGAAATTAATAATGATATATATATATATATATATATATATATATATATATATATATATATATATATATATATATATATATATATCGCAGCGCCTTTCGTGGATCAACAGAATGCTCAACAATCCATCGATTGATACCTTTTCATTTTCTTCTTTCACCCTCATGATGTCTTTATGGTTGAAGGTCAACAAGATACAGGAATTGCCGTGGCCTTCCCAAGCTCGCGCCGAGACCCATACTGCTTCGACTTCAGTTTTTTTTCTTCAGTGCGGCTATGTGGTCGTGTGGTATGACACTCGCTCTCGGATCGGAAGGTCCTGGGTTCGAGCTTCGCTCGGCGCATAGTTGAATCCTTGAAAAA
>NC_088366.1:64841929-64866929 GCF_034508935.2 Berghia stephanieae | reverse complement strand
AAAAAAAAACAGAAAAACATTTCCGACAGAGACAACGCTGTTAACGACCAGGTGCTCGTTTTACACCGGAGTACGATGAGAGAATGTGAGTAAAGAGCCTTTTCTAAGGACTCAACAAAGCGCCGATCCGAAAGCATGTGTCATAGAACAGGATGACCACATAGCCGCACAACTATATCTTTCCCAAGTGCTAGGCTAGGTCTAGTTCGTGAATGTAATGTCTCTCTCTTCTCTCTTCTCTGTGTGTGTGTGGGGGTGTGGTGTTTGTGTATTTATGTCCTTGTGTGTATCTCCCTCTGTCACCATCTCTATCTCGCACACATTCCCGCATACCTTTTAAAAAAATCTCGACTCAATCTCTTTCAATGATGAAGATGATGATGAAGATGATGATGATGATGAAGATGATGATGATGATGATGATGAAGATGATGATGATGATGAAGATGATGATGATGATGATGATGATGATGATGATGAAGATGTTGATGATGATGAAGATGATGTTTAATAAATCAATAAAAGTGATCATGATCGATGGAGATCACGAAGATCGGATAGCAGAAATTTCTGAGAAATACCAGTTATTTTGTTTTGTTTTGTTTTCTTTTCTTTTTCACTTCGTCTGATTTTGTTGTGAATGTTAACAAATACAATCTGTGTGTTATGACTGCTATGACTATGACCATAATTTGTGTCAGATACAAATTAATTTTATTCTGAAAATCATTAAATTATCTACAAGTAACTTACAGAAAAAGAAAGATTTATCATTTTCTAAATAAATCCAATTATTCCTTACACCAATGGCAGCCACGACCTTCAAACCAACTGACCTATGACGATGGCGCCACTTTGGTTTCAATTGGTCACGTGTCTGTGTTTGGTGACGTCATCCCATGCATGGTTCTTCTCCCGGAGATATCCAACCGCCAGGGCCAGAACTCAAGGTCGGTGCTTTGTGTATCTTATACGTTTAAAAACATTGTTGCTTTTAGCTGAAGTAGTTTTTAACTTCTAACCCTTCCAACGCATGCCTGATATCTCACACGATTCTTACACTCTTGATTTTTGGAATTCCGGACGTGTTTCCGTGGGGTAGATGTCCCATGAACTTTGTAATGTTCTACGCCAGTTATTGGTCTTGCAGTTTTGTCAAACGTAGAAATGGACAACAAAAAGACACGCCCCCAACCTACCAAAAAGAAAAACAAAATAAATAGAGATAGACAAACAACAAAACAGAAACAAACTCAAACAAAACCGAAAACTCTATCTAAATTACAATGACATTATTTCATTTACCAATCATCATCATCATCATCATTATTACCTTTTTCACCCTGGGTCAGGGTATAGACCACAGACAGTTTCCATCCTTCTCTATCCTGAGCTAACTTCTTTATCTCGTCTTACCACTTCTCTGTAATATCAGCTTCTTTAATTCTTCTCCATGTTCCCCGTGGCCTTCCACTTGGATCTTCTGCCCTGAGGGTTCCAGTCCAATACTTTCTTTGTTATAGTGGAGTAATTCTTTCTAAGGATTTGTCCAATCCACCTCCATCGTATTCTTCCTATTTCCTCTCCAACTAGATTCTGCCTGTGTTCTTTTCCATACTTCTTAGGTCCTAATCCTGTCCACCGATTTTATTCGGAGTAGCTTACGCATGCAAGCGTTCCATGCATTTTCTAGTGTTCTCGCCGGTAATTCACTTTGTAGTTTTGTAATCGTGGAAAAGGACAATAAAAAGGCCCCCCACCCTCCCCAAATCTCAACAAAACAACCAAACCCCCCCCCAAAAAAAAAAAAAAAGAAAAAACAAACAAACAAAAAAAAAATCCCAAAAAACCACAAACTCTAACAAAACTTAAAACTCCATCTAAATTACAACATTATTTCATTCAATTTCAACACCAATAATTGTCGTAAAATCATTCTTTACCCGTGTGATGCATGCTTGTTTGTAACGAAAACTGCATTGGCTTTCATGTTGCATCCATGATACATACGAAAAGATTGGAGAGACAATTTAAGTAGTGTTTTCACTATTACTTTGAACAGTGTCTGAAGACTGCAAGGTGAAAGGTCAAGAGGGGTCATGTGATTTCTATACGTGTTTCGAGGAGAGGCTGCCTTGTGGAAAGAATTGGTACAACCTTAAATATGGACGGCCATACTGTTTGGATTTCAAAACCTTTGCTTCAAAGTTTTCTTATGAAGTGAGTGGAATTTCTATGAATTAGAGTAGTGGTAGTAGTAGTGGTAGTAGTAGTAGTAGTAGTAGTAGTAGTAGTAGTAGTAGTAGTAGTAGTAGTAGTAGTAGTAGTAGTAGTAGTAGTAGTAGTAGTAGTAGTAGTAGTAGTAGTAGCAGTAGTAGTAGTAGTAGTAGTAGTAGCAGTAGTAGTAGTAGTAGAGTAGTAGTAGTGTAGTAGAGTAGTAGAGTAGCAGTAGCAGCTAGTAGTTAGTAGAGAGTAGTAGTAGTAGTAGTAGTAGTAGTAGTAGTAGTAGTAGTAGTAGTAGTAGTAGTAGTAGTAGAGTAGTAGTAGTAGTAGTAGTAGTAGTAGTAGTAGTAGTAGTAGTAGATAGTAGTAGAGTAGTAAGTAGTAGTAGTAGTAGTAGTAGTAGTAGTATAGTAGTAGTAGTAGTAGTAGTAGAGTAGTAGTAGTAGTAGTAGTAGTAGTAAGTATAGTGGTAGTAGTAGAGTAGTAGTAGAAGAAGAAGAAGAAGAAGAAGAAGAAGAAGAAGAAGAAGAAGAAGAAGAAGAAGAAGAAGAAGAAGAAGAAGAAGAAGAAGAAGAAGAAGAAGAAGAAGAAGAAGAAGAAGAAAAAGTGGTAGTAGACTTCGCCAAGTCCCAAGTTTGAGAGTTTTTGCCAGGATAAGGGTCATTTAAATCGATCGATATTTGAAGGACGAGTTTTCTGGACAAATGATTCAAATAATATGGGTTTTTCCAGAGTACGACAGTGTTGAGATCCCTGGGCTGTCTCGTAGTTTCGTTAGCTCAATTACTACTTACTTACATAATCCTCTTCGGGCCTTGAGGCACATAGGGCATCCACCAGACATCTCCATTTGTTTGCTATCGGCTGCTTTTGCGGTGGCTGTATATTCCAAGACAGGCCTGCTTCATTTAATTCTTTCTCCATGGTCCTTCGCCAGGTTTCTTTGGATCTTCCCTGCTTTCTCTTCCCATTTGATGTCCAGTACCGGATTGTCTTGGGAAGTGACCCTTTTTCCATTCTGGCAACATGACCCAGCCAACGCCATCTTCTTCTTTTTATTTGGCTTTCAATGCTAGTGCAGTCAGCTTTCTTTAATAGTAAAACCACATCTAGAGGTGCCTTAACGAGTCAATAAAATGGCGAGAAAGATAAAGTGAGTAAATGGGACTCTTATACCTATAAGTATATTATATAAGTCACTTTTCCTCACTTTATCTGTCTCTCCATTTCTTTAATAGATCCACTTTGTTTATTTTTGTAGGCCAAAATATGTTAAAGATTATTTTTATACACTTGTTTTGAAAGGTTTCTATTTCCTGTGTTTCTAGTTTCTAGCTCAATACAAGGGAATAATAAAAGATGTTTTCTTGTGTTCCCAGGGCCAACAGTTCATCAACGGTACAGCGTCCTGCATGGGTCAAGAGCTGATGTCCTGGTACGAGAAGAACAGATTCAACTGTCACGATTACACACACTTTGCTTTTAAAGCTCTCTCCAGATGTTACTTCAAGAACCATTTCTGTGATGTGGCCAGACTAGACGCCTTGAAATTCGTCTCGATTTACCGTCCAAAACATCTCTTCTCTAGCGGGGCTTTCAAGTAAGGACTCCCTCCTTTGTTCATAATCATGATCTCTCTCTCTCTCTCTCTCTCTCTCTCTCTCTCTCTCTCTACTACTACTACTACTTCTACTACTGCTGCTACTACTACTACTACTACTACTACTACTACTACTACTACTACTACTACTACTACTACTACTAATAATAATAATAATAATAATTATAATAACAACAATAATAATAATAATAATAATAATAATAATAATAATAATAATAATAATAATAATAATAATGACAACTAACCTCATTATCAGTGACAATATCACTCTTACTCTTACAATCACCAGTAATCTGTATTTTATTCAACTTTTTAAGTTACTGGTTGACATGTTTCCGTATCTCTGACATTTGTGCCTAAATCTTGAAATTGATTTTCTTGTTTTCAGAATCTGGCGGGAGATTGTACGTTTCGCCTTCTACTGTGAGTCCGAGGTATTCAAATACTTTGTCACGAGTCTCTATGACGCAATATTTGTTAATTAAAACATATCTCCCCCCCCCTCCTCCACCCCCATTATCTAACGTCTTTCCAGCTCCCCCCATATTTATCAATACACGATGTAAAACAGGATGAATGAAACACTACGCCTGAAGTGTTTCATTCATTGTTTTGTTGATAAAGGGAATACCCGAAACGTCCATTTTATCTGTTTTCGTTTTAATAAATTGAAGCTTACATTCAAATTCACATTGTTGTTTATTTCTTCGAGCTTGGAACAGCAACATTTACAAGTCAAGTTTGTAGAATTTTCAAAATAAAAATTGAATCTTTATTCCAATACAAATGACATGTAGACATGTGTGCTGTGAACCCTGACCTCTCTCGGTGTAATAGAATAGTCATAGATACAACACAGCTAATACAATACATCCAAAATCAAAATATCATACAACGATTTTAATGATGAATAGATCGAAATGTATATATATATATATATATATATATATATAATATATATATATATATATATATATATATATATATATATATATAATATATAGAGAGAGAGAGAGAGAGAGAGAGAGAGAGAGAGAGAGAGAGAGAGAGAGAGAGAGAGAGATTAATACTGCAAATACATTTCATGCACGATTAATATAAATAATAATAATAATAATAATAATAATAATAATAATAATAATAATAATAATAATAATAATAATAATAACAATAATAATAATAATAATAATAATAATAATAATAATAAAAATAATAATAATGATAATAATAATAATAATAATAATAATAATAATAATAATAATAATAATAATAATAATAATAACAATAATAATAATAATAATAATAATCCTCATAATAATAATCATCATAATAAAAATAATAATAATAATAATAATAATAATAATAATAACAATAATAATAATAATAATAATAATGATAATAATAATAATAATAATAATAATAATAATAATAATAATAATATAATAATAATAATAATAATAACAATAATAATAATAATAATAATAACAATAACAATAAATAATAATAATAATAATAATAATAATAATAATAATAATAATAATAATAATAATAATAATAATAATAAAAACAATAACAATAATAATAATAATAATAATAATAATAATAATAACATAACAATAACATAATATAATAATAATAATAATAATAATAATAATAATAATAATAACAATAATAATAATAATAATAATAATAATAATAATAATAATAAATATAATAATAATAATAATAATAATAATAATAATAATAATAATAATAATAATAATAATAATAATATAATAATAATAATAATAATAATATAATAATAATAATAATAATAATAATAATAATAATAATAATATATAATAATAATAATAATAATAATAATAATAATAATAATAATAATAACAATAATGTGAACACACGTGGCCATGTCAGTGTCAAAGTGTAATCACAACTACACGTATCAACGCTTATTTATTATGGCTCTTGTAGGTCATGCATGTACTGTACGTTTGAATGTGCGGAAGAAATTGAGGTGAATAAAATCTAACAACGAATAACAGTAGATCCAAAATTTTTAAAAAATAAGATTATAAAATAACAAAAAGCACCCAGCCCCTTTGCCCCCCCCCCCCCCCCTCCCTTCCCCTGAAAAAGGAATAACAAACTGGAAAGACTATCTAAAAACAAAACAAAAAAATAGCCCCAAAGAAAACTGAATTTTCTTCTAAAAGAACCAAACAATTTTGAATGGATCCCAGAGCACAGCTCCATGGTTGAGCCATGCTAGTGTTGTCTCCAATACAACAGGTAAGGTCAATTTTGAACGATTACAAGAGCAGATGACAGACGATCCAAAC
This sequence comes from Berghia stephanieae, assembly GCF_034508935.2. Taxonomy (NCBI): domain Eukaryota; kingdom Metazoa; phylum Mollusca; class Gastropoda; order Nudibranchia; family Aeolidiidae; genus Berghia; species Berghia stephanieae. The sequence goes on along the minus strand of NC_088366.1, from coordinate 64,860,746 downwards.
AACAATGAATGTCCTTCTGTATTAATTCCAAATAAATAACAATGTGAAATTGAATGTAAGCTTCAATTTAATATACGAAAACAGATAGAATGGACGTTTCGGGTTTCCCCTTTATCAACAAACAGGATGAATGTTTGTTTTTGTTTTTAATGGTTTTACGGCGCTTGCAACACATTTAGGTTATATCAGCGCCAGTAAAAAGGAAGAAAATGGAATAGTAAAAAGTTCTAGAATTACAATTAAAGCACCCAAGAAAAAGGAAGACAAAGGGGAACTGGGAACAAATAGGGATCAGATGCAGATTCCAAGAGCAAACCATCAATGTACTTAGTTTGTGATCACCTATAAGTCTCATCCGGACACAAGCACAAAATCCAACAAAGAGGAGTACACTCAAATGCATACAGTATACATTTAAAATAACAAACATAATAATACATAATAGAGAGATGATTTACAAGGAAAAAAATATCATCTCCCAAAACAATAACTATGCATTTGACTGTTTCCCTCCCATCTAGGACTCAGGCCAGGGCTATGAAAAAACCAAGTAATCTCATTCCGAGACAAAGACAGAAAGCAAATTGGAAAACAGATAAAGGGGGATAGAAGACACAGTAAGTGCCTCCCTGCCCACTATGGGAGGCCAGGATCCCCACCCAGCAGGATGAATGAAACACTACAGATGAATGAGATAATGTGGTAGTTGCGTTGTCCATCCTATCTGTTTTCATAATTAAATTGAAGCTTACATTCAATTTCACATTGTTATTTATTTCTTCGAGCTTCGAGCAGCAACATTTACATATTTATTCCAAACAATACAAAACAGTCTCTCCCAAATAAATCAGTCACATAATGATAAATAAGACATATGCAACATGTGACAGAAATAAATCTAAATTTTAATGACATCATGTGTATTATTAGAACATTTAATTGACAGGAAACATTGAAAATAAAGAAGAAATACAAAACACACTATCTATTATCCAATACAAACATGTTTCACAATTTGTAAAATATCTTGATTTATGCATATTTTCCATTGTTTGAAAAAATTCAGACAATAAAACTGTGATATAATAAGAAACAAAGTAAGACATAGGTGCGTCTGTAAAGCGAGATAATTTATTTCATTGGGAAATGGACAATGGCATGGAATTACAAGGACTTCACGATGTCACAGGTCTGAGAGTTTAGGTTTTTTTTTTCCAAGATAAGAGTCATTTAAATTGATCGATATTTGAAGGACGAGTTTTCTGGTCAAATTTTAAAATATGATTTTTTTTTCCAGAGGACGGCAGAATACTCCTGCCAATCTTCTTCTTCTTCTTTTTTTTTTTTTTTTGTGTTAGATTAAATTTGAGTTCTACGACTTTTGGGATAAATGTCTGTCTCAAGGAAAAAGAAAAGAATAAAAATCCAACAACATAATAAATCTCTACCATCTGACGATGGATCACGGGTATATTAAAACAAACAACAAAATTGAAATCTGTGTTGATAATAACGGACACAAAATTCAACGTAATTCTGTCAAAATTCTATTGATAATAAATACATAATAATGATGTTGATGACGATGAAAAAAAAAACACACACAAAAAACAAAAACAAAAAAACTTGAGCTTTTACATGGAGCATTATCCACTAAACGTGTTTTACAAGGGGTCTCGGACCAACAGCAACACGTAACATGTACAACGAGACTTGATGCCTGTTAGGCGATATTACATGTTTTCCTCCAACAGGGACAATGCAGTTTACGGCAAGGTAACTCATTTTACACCTGAGTACAGTGAGAGAGTGTGAGTAAAAAGACTTTTCCAAGGACTCAACTATGCGCCGAGCGAGGCTCGAATCCAGGACCTTCCGATCCGAAAGCGAGTGTCAAACCACAAGACCACATAGACGCACAAATCAAAATGGTAACGAGCATGAAGGAAATATTTAATTGCAAAGCCTTTACGTCAAAATGACAAAAATAATTTTGCAACTCAAGCTTATAAATATGATAAATAAATAAATAAATAAATAAATAAATAAATAAATAAATAAATAAATAAAATGTAGTCCTTACGAGCAATAAGGCCCATGGAGCTGAACTTTATACCGGTTTCTACAGCGTGAAATGGAGAATAGCAATTGCTTGCTATCATTTGGACAGGAAGCTAGTCTATCCCAAAGTACATTCCGCCAAATCTAACAAACTCAACTACCCATTCCCTGCTGGGTCGAGAGGCAGGAGGATCAGAAAAAAATTTCGACTGCACCTGGGATCGATCTTGGTCCCTTTGCGTGTGAAGCGAGTGCTCTACCAACTGAGCTATCAGAACCCCCAATAATGTTTATAATACTAATAATAAATATAATCTTCATCATAATGGAGAATTCTCGATTCTATTGACGCTACAGACAAGGTGGGGAATTGACAGCACAGACTAGAGAATCATAAACATTAGTAGAACGGCCTTGAACTAGAAATAAATATTGCAGCCACACAAAAGAAAGAACCAAAATGCTGAACACATAATGTTTTGGGTTTAAAACACTTCTTCAGCCAACGACCAAAACGATTACATTAAGAATTGGTTCACGGTGTCAACAAGAACACGTTGGCATTGTACGTGACACAAATTACATGTATGTCCATTTAAAGATGAGACGATGGTGGGGTGAGAATGTCTTTTGTGTACAATACAATTGGTGGAGATACACAGTCATGGATTTCCTATTCTTGTACCTTGAGCATCTCAATGACTTCAACCACGGCCTTCTACTTTTTATATAACGGTGGACGATTCTAGAAGGCCTAGCTTTATTGTTAAAACATTTATCCAAATATTCACACTTAGTCACATCAATCACCAATGGATATCCTATTCTTGTACCTTGAGCATCTCAATGACTTCAACCATGGCTGTCTACTTTTATATATAATTGTGGACAAATATAGAAGGCCTTGCTTCGTTTTAAAAGTTGTTTATCCAAATATTCACATAGATCAATCATTGTTTTAATGTTTATGTTTTTAAGGGTTTTACGGCGCTTGCGATACATTTAGGTCATATCAGGGCCAGTAAAAAGAAGAAAATGGAATAATCAAAATTAATATTCTAGATTTACAATCAAAGCACCCAAGAAAAAGTAAGACAGAGGGGAATTGGCTCAAATAGGAAACAGATGTAGATTCCAAGAGCATACCATCAATGTACTTAGTTTGAGATCACCTAAAAGTCTCATCCAGACACCGACATCAGATCCCACAAAGAGGAATACACTCAAATGTTTACAGAATACATAACTAACAACACATAAGAGAGAGATGATTTACAAGGAAAAAAGTATCCTCTCCCAAAATTATAACTGTACATTTCACAGCTCCCCTCCCAGTCAAGGGCTCCAGCCAAAGCTGGGACAAAACCAAGTAATCTCATCCCAAGACAAAGACAGAAAGCAACTGGAAAAACAGATATAAGGGGATAGAAGACACAGTGTGACCTCATACCACCATGAGACACATCAATCACCAATGGATTTCCTATTCATGTACCTTGTACATCTCAATGACCTGAACCATGGCCTTCTACATTTTTTGTGCATAATATATCTATGGACGAACGGATATAGAAGGCCTAGCTTCATTTCAAAAATATTGTTTATCCAAATATTCACATAGTCACATCAATCATCAATGGATTTCCTATTCTTGTACCCTGTGTATCTCAATGACTTCAATCATGGACTTTTATATTTATATATACATGTAACTATTGACGAATGAATAAAGTAGAAGGCTTTGCTTGATGTTTAAAATGTTGTTTATCCAAATATTCACGTCGCCACATCAATTATTAATGAATATCCTATTCTTGTACCTTGTGCATCCATGGCCTTCTACATTTATATATACATGTAACTATTGACGAATGAATAAAGTAGAAGGCTTTGCTTGATGTTTAAAATGTTGTTGATCCAAACATTTGTACAGTCTCGCATCAATCGTCTTTCTTGTCGTGGTCAGGTTTGGGCGTGACATCCGCTTCAATCGCTTGTTCTGTGGAAAAGGAGGGAGAAACACTCTTAGAGAATTTCATTGGCTTCCAGTCAAAACAAATAATTCATAACATACATAATTATGGTTAAGGGAACTGGCTTGAATCACTTAGAATGCTCGACAGTTTGGTGGAGCGAATTATTTATTATCCTCAATTTGTTTGGTTATTTCCTCCGACAACGTTGTTTCATACATCTGTTGGTATTTTGATGGATTCTTCAGGGAGGTATTCTATATAGTAGTGTCCAGGAGGAATGCTGTTGTGTTCAGTTGCCGCTATATTAGCAGCATCCCATGAAGGAATATAGATAGTCCTTCAAACAAACTGTCACGTTGACAAGAACCACACTTGTCCAAAATGAGCTATTGGGGGTTAACTAACCGTTTACTCAAGGGTAAAAACGAAAGTGCCTGAAGTGGGGCTGGAACCCAGGATCATCCGGGCCACTGTCCAATGCCTTAACAACTCAGCCATTTTATTATCATCCATTATGATAAACAGTACTCGCTGGATTCGAGCACAATCTTGGGAGAAGCCAAAAAGTGTGCTAAAATCAGAACATGCCAAAAGCGGATGTTCATGACAGGAAACGGCTTATTTTTATAAAGATAAAATATGGTCACCCAGCTCTAGGGTACTGTATTACAGAACATGCTGAAATAGTCAAAATATTCAATATTTACAATCAAAGCACCCAAGAAAAAGTAAGACAGAGGGGAATTGGCTCAAATAGGAAACAGATGTAGAGAAGATAGATTGAAATGGTTCAGACATGTAAAGAGATGAGAGAGGGAGTACGTGGGAAGGAAAGTATTGGACCTACAAATAGCGGGGGGAAAGGAGAAAGGGACGCCCAAAGACTAGATGGTGGGATAAGGTAAAGGCTGATATGAAAGAACTGGGCCTAGAGGAAGATGATGCGCTGAACCGATGGAGGTGTGGCATTCATTATGGCAACCCTGCAAAATGTGGGATAAGCTGAAAGAAGAAGAGAAAAAAAAAGGAAAAAGATGTAGATTTCAAGAGCATACCATTTATGTACATAGAGTCCAGCGAGTAATGTAGTAAGTTCGGATTTTCCCAAAACTAAAAGGATTTAATGAAAGAAACGTTGTTGTAAATACCATAAGGGGGAGGTTCTCTGTCACCAACAGCCTGTCCTTCTAAGGGTGGGGGTGGCTGTTCCTCTCCTTCTCCCTCAAAGTCTTCATCCTCTTCATACTCGTCCTTGACGTCATCCACCGTCTCCAGGCAACACAGGCTGTAGCAGACGATGGAAATGACCACGGTGGGCAGGCCGAACATCATCAGGAACAGAATACGAGAACCTTGCCAGATGCTCTGTGGGAGATGGTGGGGTTACTATTATTAGTGATGGTGGTGATGGTGATGTTACTATTAAAAACCTATTATTTGTGATGGTGGTGTTACCATTATTAGTGATGGTGATGTTGTTGTTGTTGCTCTTCTTCTTCTTCTTCTTCCTCGTCGTCATCGTCCTCCTCCTCCTCCGCTCCATCTCCATCTTCTCCTCCTCCTTGTCCTCCTCCTACTCCTCTTCTGCCTCCTCCTCCTCTTCCTCCTACTCTTCTTCCTCCTCCTCCGCCTCCTCCTCGTCCACACACATTACACAGAGACAAACACAAAAACTTAAAATAAAACAAAACATAAATACATAGTGGGTGAATTTAGAGTGCATGTGTGTGTATGTGTGTGTGTGGAGAGAGAGAGAGAGAGAGCGAGAGAGAGAGAGAGAGAGAGAGAGAGAGAGAGAGAGAGAGAGAGTGAGAGCAAAATTTAAAAAAATCCAAAACCCACTTACAATAATGGATGCGACAAGATCAAAAACCATGTGTTGAATTCTTGTAAAAAATCCTGTACCGCCATACGACTGGTGGATTGAAAAGAGGGAGTTAGGGGGGGGGGGGGGGGGGGGGGGCAAAACATGTATATATAATATATCATCGTACATCTTTACTGTTACCAAACTATATAATTATTGATAATCCCTCCTAGACACCTCTAAACAACCTCCCTGATGACTCCAGGAATTCTGGACGAAACAACGTTGTTGGAGAATGTGTCAAAAAAAAGAAGGTCAGAATTTTAAAAAATTAAATGTGTAACTTTTGATAATCGTCAGGAATCCCTTACCTCCGTACGCCTGGTGGACGGGAAAGGGGAACCAAAACATTTGATATAATATATTACTGATCGGGGTGAATAATTATAATAAAAATAAGCAAATATGAATATAACAGCTTCAAAAATGCGTTAAGGACGCAACCGGTAATATACAGGGTGTCCGTAAAGTCTGGACACAGTAAAGTTAAATATTTTTCAAAATAGTATTCAAAATTATTAATACATTTTTTTTGTGAAACACATTGACATTTGCATTGCAAATGATGGCGGCGCTCATATTGAAGATATTATTTGAATAAAACAAATAGTGAAAATAAAACTTAATTTTAATTATATACCAAAAATATTCAACTATCCTATGTGTCCAGACTTTACGGACACCCTGTACTTATCGACAACAACGAAATTTTAAAATGTTGGGCAGTCTAAATAGAAAATCTTTACACAGATGACAAAAGAGGCGCGTGTCTGGATATAGACATCTCTACTGTGAACACGGGTCCCCAGATTATGCGAGAAGAAGTAGAAGCTGCTTGCAAAGAGATGAAAAAGGGGGAAAGCGGTAGGCCAAGATAGCTTCTCAATAGAATTGATTGACGCCCTCGACGATCTGGGAATAGACATTAGGACAAAAGCCTTTAATGTCATGAAAAGGATGTCCTCCCTAATGTTTTAAGACAGTCAGTATTCATTACCATCCCCGAAAAACAAGATACTATTGACTGTGACCAACACAGAACAATCAGCATAATGAGCCAGGCCACAAAAATTATGTTAAGAATACTTATGAAAAGAATGAGGAGCAAGAACTCTCCAAAGATAAGTGACGAGCAGTTTGGTTTTGTTAAAGAAAAGGGTACGGTAAATGCCATCTTTACATTGAAAACATTAATGCAACGGTCAATCGAAAAACAAAAATCACTTTATCTATGCTTCATTGATTATTCCAAAGCTTTTGATTCAGTACAACACGAAACGCTCTTCAAAATCATAGAAAATATCGGAGCAGACAGAAAAGACCTTCGAATTGTGAAAAACTTATACTGGAATATATATACAAAAATATATATATATATATATATATATATATATATAATATATATATATATATATATATATAATATATATATATATATATATTATATATATATATATATATATATATATATATATATATTGAATCGTGTTGGATACAAATATGGTACGAATAGTGCTCGACATGTGGCAATGGAGCGAATTATTATTTTAATATTTACCACAATGTTGGTTGGAGTCAGTCTACATCGATGTTTCAGGCCTTTTCAGCCATCGTCAGGACTGTGTGTTACATGAGTTTGGTTTGTTGTGTGTTGTTGCTTGTTGAAATGGTTCCGTGGTCATAAAATAAATATATTATATATATATATATATATATATATATATATATATATATATATATATATATATATATATATATATATACAACGACTTACAAATTCCTCTCCCTTGACAACTCGTTGTAAGAATTCGGCCAAAGCCCGAGTGTCCGTGAGATTGCTGGAGGGCGCCATGAAGAAGACCTGGTCCTCTGGCTGGAGGACGAGCAGACACGGGGATGCCACGAAGGACATGGCGATGCTTTGGACAGTCTCGATCTCGTCCATCCATAGGAATTGGTGGTCTCTGGAATTACAGGGGGTTGTGGGGGGGGGGGGGGGGGGGGGTTGATGGGGGGAGGGTGATGGTGGTGGTCGTGGTGATGGTGGTGGTGGTGACGATGGGGGTGGTGGTGGTGGTGATGATGATAATGATGATGATGATGATGATGTTGATGATGAAGGAGGTGGTCGTGGTGATGATGGTGATGATGAGGGTGGTGGTCGAGGTGATGGTGGTGGTCGTACTGATGGTGGTGATCGTGGTGATGATGATGATGATGATGATGATGATGACGATGATGATGATAGTGGTGATGATGAAGGTGGTGGTTGCGGTGATTATGGTGATGATGATGAAGGTGTTGGTCGTCGTGATGATGGTGATGACGATAAAGGTGGTGGTTGTGGTGATGGTGGTGGTGATAATGATGATTGTGGTGTCGTGGTGATGGGGGTATTGGTAGCGATATTGATGATAAACAACAAATCCCTTACAATGATATAAAACATTATAATCAAATCTATGGTTTCCTCACTCATAACGATATAAATACTACCATACACCGAACAAACTCGTAATTAAAAAATGTGTACATAAAACTCGTCCTTCAAATATCGATCGATCAAAATGACCAAAAGTAAACATGGCGACGAAGCATTGAGACTGACTTGAAGTTGAAGGCGGCCGGAGAAGTCTGGGTCCAGATAAAGAAGACATCCAAAAACCGAGTCAGATGGAAGAGTGCTGTTGCGGCCCCTGTGGTCCATAAGGAATCAAGAGGCTAAAGTCTTACTTACTTACTTATCCGAACCAGCGACCATCTGAGCTCTAGCCCTTCGGTCTTGTGCCATGACGTAGAAGTTAGATGTCTTTTGTAGTTGTTCCAGGTGACTATAAAGTGTTACTGATGCTTGGATTTGGTGGGAGGAATGTGCATCTCAGGTCTTCAAGAGGTTGACATTCAAGCAAGTGGTGTGTTACTGTTTCATTGGGGTGTTGACATAGGGGGCAGGAAGGGGATGTGTCTTTCTAAAGTCAAATAAGTCATTTTGAGCCTGATTTTGGCATTAAAAAAGCGTTCAAACTTGGGCTTTCAAGAAAGACTTTGAGAAGCCCCAGGTTTGAGAGTTTTTGGCAAGATGAGGGACATTTTAATCGATTGATATTTGAAGGACGAGTTTTCTGGCCCAAATTCTATATAAGTGTTTGTTTGTTTATTTTTCCAGAGTACGGGACAAAATAGCGTCTTGACTTGCCAGATAAAACACAACAATCATTTCAAGTCCTAGTTGGATGGATAAAATCAAACTTCTCACCTTTTGCTCTTGTACTGGAACGCTAGCTGTTTGACCACATTGAATGCCCTGTGTAGAGGGAAAAAGAAGAGGAATAATATATCACTGATGTGGATGACCAGTGGTCAGCGTTATATTTAGACCGGTGTCATTATCAAAGCTGAAGCAATAATAAGACTCGTCCCTCCAAAGTAAAAAAATTACAACAAAATACAAAACAAAACATAACCAACAAGCAAACAAACAAAAATAACAGAAAATGAAGTGAGTAGAAAACAGCTAGAAGACAATAGAGAATAAAAATGTTCGTGGCGATGGGGGGCTCGAACCAACGACCTTGCTGGTACGACGACAACTCCGCCTGGCCGTGGGACGGACGCTAACTGCAATCGACGCCATCAACCACCTCTCCACAATAAAAACTTTATTCAACGGGAGATAATTCTGCACATTTTTATGACGTCCCGAAAAATTACGCAGTTGTCTCCCCTGCATATTACATGCCCAGCGTGTCAAAAGAAATAAAGCATGAGAAGACTTGGCCGACGTGATAATCAACCAAACCCTGGGCTCTACGGCACCCATCGCCTGGCTGTGTAAAGGACTGCTCTATAATATCAACCACCTTTAAAAATAAATAAAGTAATTAAAGTTATTTCATACGTAGGGTCAAAAATTGAGGAAGACTTTTCTCGTAACTTATTGGGGGGGGGGGGGGGGGGGGGGGGGGGGATTTTGTCTCTCATCTCAACACTAACGCGTAACACAGAGCTGCCAACTTGAAATTTCAAAAACCAAATCATAGTTCCAAGGGAAGAAAAAGACACAAAAAAAGGCACTATAAATAGCTGTATAACCTAATAATTTGCTCTCATCTTTATCCAAAAATGCTCCAAAGTAATCAATATAGGTTCCAAGGAATTAAAAACTTTCCTTTAAAACAATATTTTTTATTGAGCCAAAGACGTGTGTGCAGTTCTGTGTAGATGGAGCCAAAAATTCATAATTCTAAGAATTCTTCGCAGTACTCTAGGCAGGTTTGTGTAACATCATAGAGACGATTGAGACACGGGTTATGATTGATAGGTGTTTAGAAGATATACATTTAGATAAGTGGGTGGAGCAGTCACTTAAATCGATCGATAGCCAGACTAGCGGATGCTTGTTACCTTTTGGACAGAATCAAGGTTATCGCTTAGTACTTTCCCTTAGAACTATAACAGACCTAGCTACTCAATCATTTTTAGGTGTACAAAAAGGGCCGAAAAAGTTTTTTTTAAAAAAATATATCCATTGCTCCTGAGATCGAAACCAGTTCTTTTGGTTGTGAGAGGAATATTCGATTACTCTATCGAGATCTCATTGACTACCAGAAGTGAGTTTTTCGATACCAGATGATGATGATGATGATGATGATGATGATGATGATGATGATGATGATGATGATGATGATGATAATAATAATAATGATGAACTCCAATCTAACGAACAGTATACATATTCATAGGCCGTTTGAAATCACCATGAAATCGTTTTCTAGAAGTTTCTCGACATTCAAAGAGAAAAAAAAAAGTTTTAAGGATTTCTTGAAGACAGACGACAATGATTTGGACTCCCACAAGTAGTCCATCAGGTTTAAAGAGGGACCACGCACACACACACATAAACACACACACACACACACACACGTAAACACACGCACATACACACACACGTAGTTTATTGAATATATTTCCATTCCATGCACTATGCGTCATACGATCGGTGTGACGAGCCCAATATTTCGTCTAATAATATTATTACTATAGACTATTATTAATCGCTCCTTTCTATTGGACGAGAATATGTTGAGGGGGGGGGGGTAGATAGATAGATAGATAGATAGATAGATAGATAGAGAGAGAGAGAGAGAGAGAGATAGATAGAGATAGAGATAGATAGATAGAGGGAGAAAGAGAGAGATAGAAAGAGGGAGAGAGAGAGAGAGAGAGAGAGAGAGAGAGAGAGAGAGAGAGAGGGGGGGGGGGTCTTTCACCAAGTCAGAAATCATTTCTGTCTACGTAAGATCCGACAAAGACACCATGATATCACATTTGACATGACCTCAGTCTAATATTGCCAAAAAAAGAAATGGATGTCAAGTCAAACCCAAATTTAAATAAAGATATTAAAGGGGGAGGGGGGGGGGGGGAACTAACAAACCGTTTTATACAGAATGTGAAACAGTAAAATAAATGTTGTCTTCTATCCTGAACCACTTCCGGTCTGAACGAGACTCAGACCTCAAGAGGGCTGGCAGTTGGCACGTCTCAATTGTGTGGAGTTTAAATGGAAAGCCGGAGTTAAGCCACAGGCAACGTGTAACACTGGGTCAAATTACACGGGTGGCTTTATGGCTTGTTATCCGATATAGCCATTAGCATGTCTTGTATTCATTCATTCATTCAGAATTCATTCATTCATTCATTCAGAATTCAGACATTATTTCATTCTTGCGTTCGTTCGTTATTTCATTCATTCATTTATTCATTTCTTTCGTTCGTTTGTTCATTGCTTCTTTCATTCGTTCACCTATAATATATAATATGTCCCTTCATTCAAGTACCTTGAAGAGCATCAAACCACACCCCTCACCCCCCCCCCCCATCCCTCTACCCTCACCCCTCTCAACTCACCCCTGTCCCCTTCAACACCCTCCCCTCACCAAAAAAAATATTGAGAACGGAAACCGTTCGGAGAAATCGAGATCAAGTTTATTTTCCCGAGCATTCGGAGAAATAGTCTGGCGATGAAGTATGCATGCCTTTCTGTCCCAACTAAAAATTTAAAAATTAAAAAAATAACATTCCCTTTATTCATCCCATTGGGGAAATTTGTTTCTAGGGTCTATTCCAAGGGAAGACTGGAAGACTGGAATAACCCAGGCGTCACCTGCAGTACAGCGCCGCAAATTGAGCGACGGCGAGGTGACTTGCTCAAGGACACACAGCGCAGCGGCGAGTGATCGAACTCGGTACATTTCGGGTACGAAACAAAGACCACACTGCTGGCCCTTACTGCCTCTACTTGGCGAATTGTAATGACACACCGACACAGGCGACAGGAGGCAATCTCTTTAGACAACAATAACAAGGGATATAATAATATGTATCAGTGAATGAGATAATCAGTCGGATGGTGAAAAGGTTTGAACTCAGATATTGTCAAGTTTAGCTAGAAGCTCAATTTTTTCAATCAAAAATGATTTCTTATTATAAATGATTAAATCAACCCTTTTTGTACATTTTCATGAAATATCAAAGCTTAATTTCACTTCTAAATATTTTTTTACAGCTAGTCAAGTTGAAAATGTATGAAATTTGAGAAAAGTTGCTGAATACCTTTCCCATACATCTGACCATAACTTCATGAAAAACCAGCCGATTTACTTCAAATAAAGATTAAAATGCTCTGGGGAGCATAGGTAAGCATATTCATTCAGAAAATGCAAATCCAAAATGTCACCTTCCCAGTGATTATGTCATGCACTGACACATATACTGGCGCTGTCCCGACTGAAAACTGCCTCGACTTGACGAAGTGTAACAACGGGCACCGACAAAGGCGACAGCAGGCAAATCGCTTAAGACAACAATAACAATGTGACAAGACCATGTTGATTTCATCCGGAACCACCCGATGACTTTTACAATGGATGAATGAGCCAGACACATTCAGGGAGCAAGAAAGGGGAGGAGGGGGGAGGGGGGCGATGTGCAGATATTTGCAGGTCTGATAACCTGATTCCTTATGTGCTCGTTGTTGTGATGGAAATCTGAAAACAAAAAATAATGACGCAAACTATTGTCCATTACAACAATGTTAAACTAGGCCCATAAGTGAGTTCGGATGTCAGACCTGTGTATATGTCCAAGTCGGGGGTGGGGGTGGAGTGGGAGGGGGGGGGGGGGGTGACCAAATACAAGGCTGTCGTACTCTAGAAAAACACACTGGAGTCCCAGGTTTGAGAGTTTTTGCACAGATGAGGGTCATTTTATTCGGTAGGACGAGTTTTCTGGCCAAAATTGTAATTATCTACCGAGTGTGTTTGTTTGCTTGTTTTTTCCAGAGTGCATCTCAGCAAAAGAAGAGGTGAGCAGTGAGCAGGGTGAACCACGGATGTCTGGATGTTACCCCCTTATCTCTCTCTCCCCCCCCCCCCACTCTCTCTCTCTCTCTCTTACACACACTCTCCCCCCCCCCCATTCTCTCTCTCTCTCGTCTCCGTGGTCTGCCTCCCAAACCTCCCCCCCTCCTCTCTCTCTCTCTCTCCCTCTCCCCCTGTCGTCTCTCTCTCCCCCTCTCTCTCTTCCTGTCGTCTCTATCACTCTCTCTCTCTCTCTCTCTCTCTCTCTCTCTCCCTGTCGTCTCTCTCTCTCTCCCCCTCTCTCTCTCCCTGTCGTCTCTCTCTCTCACACTCTCCCTGTCGTCTCTCTCTTTCTCGCTCTCTCCCCCCCCTCTCTCTCTGTGGTCCCCCCCCCTCTCTCTCTCTCTCTCTCTCTCTCTTCCTCTCTCTCTCTCTCCCTGTCGTCTCTCTCACCCAGCATTCCCCATTGATATCGGCTTGTTATGTCTGTCGCCCTTTCCTTCCTTCCCTTCCACTCGTCGCTCCATTCCGTTCCCTCTGACAGTGGATTGTGGATTGTGGATTCGGTGATGCGAGCTGGATTAAATCTCATCGTCTCTCCTTCTTCTTATCCTTCTTCACACGTAAATCCATCCATCCATCCATCTATCCATCCATCCATCCATCCATTCGTCCATCCATCCACACACCCATCCGCCCACCTACCAATCGGTTCGTTTACTCGTTCATTCATTTGGAAGGGAGTATAAAATGGAATTGTTTTAGCACCGGTGATTTTCCAAACAGTATACTTTCTCCACTTTCTTCCAATCTACACATAGTTCATTTCCTACAGAAATACAAACGTTACAGCTCCTATTCCTCAACGCACTGTTTGATTCTTGGAAGGAAAAAAGTTTGAAATTATAAAAACAAATCATAAGGTTTTCCATATTGGGCTATTGGATGTAATTTTAGTTTTGTTTCTTGGTGACGCGCTGAGTGAGTCCGTTACCAAATATTCCAAGGATTATACCATTGGTTCACAAAGGTAAGAAAACGCAACTCCGTTATTTTATGTACATTTTCCTTACTTTGTAATTCTTTATTTTAAACTCAACGTAGTTGCTGTACTATAATATGTGATGAATGACGTTGTTGTTGTTGTGATTGTCACTGTATTGTAGAATAAATTGTTTTGTGCAGTCGTGAGTCTGAGGCGCGCGTACACACACCATTGCATCATCATCACCATGGTTACCGTTTGTTGTCATTATATCATCTCTGGGAGTTTTTGACAAGAAGAAGGTCATTTTAATCCATCGAAGGACGAGGATTATTTCTGGCCAAAATTTTTAATATGTGCTGCTTTTTAATTTATTTTTTTTTATTATTTTTTTTCAGAGCACGGTCGATGTGTATGACATAAAATGGTAAAGGATAAAATTATAACAATGATTGTTTTGAAACAGCTAGAAAACTAAAAATAAATAGACCCAACAACATTCACCTCCTCTCTCCCCCCCCCCCCCACCCACACACACACAACATACACAAGGCACCAAAATGATAAAAATAATAATAGTATTGCCACACCACGCCATGCCTTAGTATCTCCACCATCCATTCATTCATTATTTTCTTTGACCGTCCACGTCCCGTTTAATCACCATCATCATCATCATCATCATCACCATCATCATCATCATCATCATCATCATCATCATCATCGTCATCATCATCATCATCATCATCATCATCATCATCACCATATCCCATCATCATCATCGTCATCATCATCATCATCACCATCATCACCATCATCATCATCGTCATCATCATCATCATCACCATCATCACCATCATCATCATCGTCATCATCAAGTGCCAGGCCTGTGTCAGACATCGGCGATCATGTCCCCAACCATATCTGTCCTAATCTTCTCATACTCGATTCCTGTTCCTCCCCACCATCTATCTGTTCGATTGTCAATGTATATAATAATAATAATAATAATAATAATAATAATAATAATAATAATAATAATAATAATAATAATAATAATAATAATAATACTATTATTAATCGGTGTCAATTCGTACCGTTGTACGAAAAACAAAACATGAGGTTTTATATAGCGTAATATCCACTAAACCTGCTCAATGCACTTTACAAAGGGTACTAGCCCAACAACAACACGTACCATAATATGTAGAACGAGACATGACGCCTGTTAGGCGATATTACAATCATTTAAATAATAATAATAATAATAATATAATAATAATAATAATAATAATAATAATAATAATAATTAATAATAATAATAATAAATAAAATAATAATAATAATAATAATATAATAATAAAAATATAATAATAAGAAGAAGAAGAAGAAGAAGAAGAAGAAGAAGAAGAAGAAGAAGAAGAAGAAGAAGAAGAAGAACGTTTATAAACCGCTTTTTCCGACCCATTTCACACCTGAGCACGGTGAGAGAATGTGAGTAAAGAGCCTTTCAAAAAATTAAACAAAAAATAATTAAATGTCCACTTATTCATCCCATCGGGGAAATTGTCTTTAGGGTCTATTCCAGGGGAAGACTGGAATAACCATGGCGTCAACCGCAGTGCAGCGCCTCAAATTGAGCTAGGGTAATGAGGTAACTTGCTCAAGGCCACACAGTCCTTTCGCCACGACATCATAAGATATCGTCGCCTAGGCATTCCACGATGGAATATAGATAGATAATCCATCAAACAAGATGTCTGATGTAAACAGGAATCACCCATGTTGTCACAGTGAGCAAATTGGGGGTTAATAATCTTGCCCAAGGACAAAAGCGAAAGTGCCTGAAGCGGGATTCGAACCCGGGACCTTCTGGGTCACGGTGTAAATCCTTAACCTCTCGGCCACTTCGCCCACCTCTATATTATAACAGCATGGAAAACATCTGTGGTCAGACCCATCAACCAAATCTTTATTTCTCTCTAATCAATTCGGAAACATTGTATTTCTCTCTCTCCTCCTCCTCCTCCTCCTCCCCCCCCCCCTTCTTAATCGTAAATGGATTGCCGGGTATAATTCAGATCTGTCGGAAAATACCTCACGCTGATGTGACAAAAATCGAGATAAAGCCCGGCTTCGCGGATCCCATTTTTTCATCAAACTACTAAATATTTAAACCATTTTTTCCCCTCTCACAATAATATTATTGTTAAAATTCACGACCAAAGTGTAAATGTGCTCAAAGCGCTTTAAAAGGGGTCCCTGGTCAACAGCAACATTTAACATGTAGGACGGGACATGCCGCCCGTTAGGCGATATTACAATTTTTCGGATAAAGACAACGCTGTTAACGGCCAAGTACTCATTTTACACCTGAGCACGGTGAAAGAATGTGATTAAAGAGCCTTTTCCAAGGACTCAACTATGCGCCAAGCGCGAGGCTCGAACCCAGGACCTTTCCGATCCGAAAGCGAGTGTCATAACACAAGACCACATAGCCGCCACGTGAGAAAGTAAGAGAGTCAGTGTCCTTTATATAGCGCATTTTCCCATGACTGCATAGATATATACTCTTTCTTTTTAAGGCCTTTCACTTACTAATCATCCGATCGAGACGCCTCGGCTGCCTCTCTAATCATCTGTGTCATTTCCCTCCACAGTTCACGGTCTTTTGCTGTGGATGCTAAGGTCATAAGGTCTGCCTTTGAATTTAATTATTTGTTTACAATATATATATATATATATATATATATATATATATATATATATATATATATATATATATATATATATATATATATACAGACTTTAAAAAAAATACAAGGGGAGGGGGGATACCAAATTGTAATTGAGTAAGTGTGTGTGTGTGTGTGTGTGTGCGTGCGCGCGCGCGCCAGATGCCCCATGACTACGGCATATTATTATAGTTGGCATCGCATTATCGCCACCATTAATTTACACGGATTAACAATTTCATCATTCTATGTTATCGCACTGTGTGTGTGGGTGTGTGTGTGTGTGTGAGAGAGTGTGTGTGATTGTTAATGTGCGTGTATGTATGTCTATGTAAGTGAGTGTGTGTTTGTTAATATGTGTGTGTGTGTGTGTGTGTGTGAGAGAGAGAGTGAGTTTGTGCGAGAGAGCGCATTTTAGATGCATTTCGTTGCCTCCAATAATTGTATCAGTCCATGTTATCACACTGTGTGTGTTTGTGTGTGTGTGTGTGTGTGTGTGTGTGTGTGTCTTTGTGTGTGTTTGTTATCAAAATTTTTTTTACTTTCACTTTCACGCCTGAAGACCAGACGAAAAATAAGAGATAAACACAAACCGTCATTCATCCCGTGCCGACACTTCGCGGGGCGGGGGGGGGGGGGGGGTGGAGGGACGGGGGGGGGGGGGGGGGGGGTTAGAGAACGTCAGCCGTTCTTTCTTCATTCCATGTGACATTTGTAGTGGGTTGTTTTGGTTTGTGTTTTGTTTTTGTTTTTATTCCGTTTATCGCCACTTTTCTGACATGATGTTTTTCAATGAGAGATGGGTTTATTTTTGCAGGGTCATGGAATTCTGCTCTTTTATTGTTTGCACGTGCGTGTGTGTTGTGTGCGTGTGTGTGTGTGTTTGTGTGTGTGTGTGTTAGTGTTTGTGCGCACCTGGTTTAAAATGAGTAATTATGTATTATTAATTTGAAAGATTGAAAGAATCATGGGGGGGGGGGGGGGGGGGGGGGAGGAATGGTTGGTATACACGTGTGTTTGTGTGTGTGTATGTATAGATAATATCAAGTTGACGTCACTCAGGTCTTTGTTATTCTTTTTTGCCATCCGCGTTTATGATTAATAATGAGTAATTATGAGTAGACTGTATTGACCAGACTATAAAAGTTCAAGGTTACATATAGTTTTGTGTGTTGGTCCGTTATACTTCCGGATGGCAATGTTGTGAGTTTCTTAGCCAAAACACAATATCGAGATAGAGTTTTAAAAAAGGGGGAAAAGAAAAAAGAAAACTTGAATTTGAGCTTTTATACTGCGCAATATCCACTAAATGTGCTTTCTTTTTTCCCTTTATTTATTTATTCAAACTTTAACTCTCTCCTCTCCCTACCAATAATTTTCCAGATTTTCACAGAAAAAGCCATAATACCCCATCATAAAACCCTACCATAATACCCCACCATAACACCCTACCAGAATACCTATCCCACCATAATACCACAACCTAATACCCTACCTAAATGCCCCACCATAATACTCCACCAAAATACCCCTCCATAATACCCTACTTTAATACCCCACCAAAGTACCATACCATAATACCCTACCATAATACCCCTCCATAATACCTATCCCACCATAATACCCACCCTAATACCCCACCATAATACCCACCCTAATACCCCACCATAATACCCTATAATACCCCACCATAATACCCACCCTAATACCCCACCCTAATACCCCACCATAATACCCTATAATACCCCACCACAATGCCCCACCATAATACCCTATAATACCCCACCAAAATACCCTACCATAATACCCCACCATAATACCCTTACCATAAT
>NC_088366.1:64831929-64836929 GCF_034508935.2 Berghia stephanieae | reverse complement strand
ATAACACGGGATAGAGACGGTGGGTGACAACTAACATTTTTTTCACAACGTGCTAGGCGCTGCGATGTATGTACGAGTTTCAATGTACATTAGTACGGCATCTACAACAAAGAAAGTATTGGACTGGAACCCCAGGGCAGAAGATCAAGGGGAAGGCCACGAGGAACATGGAGAAGAATTAAAGAACCTGATATACAGAGAAGTGGTAAGACCTGGAATGAGATAAAAAAGTTAGCTCAGGACAGAGAAGGACGGAAACTGTTTGTCTGTGGCCTATGCCCTGACCCAGGGTGAAAAAGGCAATGATGATGATGACGGCATCTATAAGGTGCAATGCTACATCAGCATAAAAGTGTCACGGTCACAGGGAATCCACGTATCGGGACCAAGTACGTCTGTTCCTGGCTAGAGTCACAATTTCGTGCATGGGCATAGAATCCAGACGCTGCAATATTTATTAATCTTATTCAACCCTGATTCTATGATCCCCCCCCCCCCCCCCCAAACCCCCATCCTCCCACCAACCACCCGCCCACCCACCCATTCATTCCCGTCTTTACAAACTTCCAGCAATAAACTATACCAACCCATTCAGCAATGTCTATACTTGTATGGTTATACCAACCCACTCAGCAATAAACTATACTTGTATGGTTATTTATACCAACCCATTCAGCAATAAACTATACTTGTATGGCTATACCAACCCACTCAGCAATAAACTATACTTGTATGGCTATACCAACCCACTCAGCAATAAACTATACTTGTATGGTTATACCAACCCACTCAGCAATAAACTATACTTGTATGGCTATACCAACCCACTCAGCAATAAACTATACTTGTATGGTTATACCAACCCACTCAGCAATAAACTATACTTGTATGGTTATACCAACCCACTCAGCAATAAACTATACTTGTATGGTTACACCAACCCACTCAGCAATAAACTATACTTGTATGGTTACACCAACCCACTCAGCAATAAACTATACTTGTATGGTTACACCAACCCACTCAGCAATAAACTATACTTGTATGGCTATACCAACCCACTCAGCAATAAACTATACTTGTATGGTTACACCAACCACTCAGCAATAAACTATACTTGTATGGTTACACCAACCCACTCAGCAATAAACTATACTTGTAAGGTTACACCAACCCACTCAGCAATAAACTATACTTGTATGGTTACACCAACCCACTCAGCAATAAACTATACTTGTATGGCTATACCAACCCACTCAGCAATAAACTATACTTGTATGGTTACACCAACCCACTCAGCAATAAACTATACTTGTATGGTTACACCAACCCACTCAGCAATAAACTATACTTGTATGGCTATACCAACCCACTCAGCAATAAACTATACTTGTATGGTTACACCAACCCACTCAGCAATAAACTATACTTGTATGGTTACACCAACCCACTCAGCAATCAACTATACTTGTATGGTTATACCAACCCACTCAGCAATAAACTATACTTGTAAGGTTACACCAACCCACTCAGCAATAAACTATACTTGCATGGTTACACCAACCCACTCAGCAATAAACTATACTTGTAAGGTTATACCAACCCAACCAGGAATAATCTCCATTCTTGCCATCACATCACCTCATCTCATCTCATCTCAACTCACCACCGTACCAGCCTGGCGGTTCCACAAACAGGAACCCCTTATCTTTGTCATCACTGCATTATTAATCATTATTATCGTGAAATCAGGAATGTAAATTGTGTTGTTATTTCCTGCTGGCATAAACACAATGAATTCTTATTGTTTGAGAATCGAGGTGACTTAGGCGATATCTGCACGCCAGAGATTCATTGTCTTATATCTTAGTAATTATTTTGTTGTTGATTTGAGATGTCTAAACTCGACATGTATATATAAGCAGGTCTGACATCCGAATCCGATTATGGGCCTAATTTAACATTGTTGAAATGGACAATATTTTTGCGTCATTAAAAAAAAAAATTTGTTTGCGACTTCCAATACAACAATCAGCCCATAACGAATTGAATTATCACGTTGCTTTACACCATAATGATGAAAAACAAAAAAAGAAACAAAACAAAAACAAAAAACAAAAAAAAAAACAAAAAAAAAAAAAAAAAAAAGGGGGGGGGGGGGTGAAGGGGGGGGCTCAAAACGAAAGTTGCTGATCGGCTCAATAAATTCTTTCGATTAAAAAAAATCCTGTGAGATTTATATTTTTCTAAAATTCCATTGCGACTTGACCCCGCTGTACAGTTGACCCAAGGTAAAAGAAAATAGAACCCCCCCCCCCCCCAAAAAAAAAAACAAAAACAAACAAACAAAAAAAAAAAAAAAAAGAAGAAGAAAAAAACAAACCAACTTAAATCTCTCTACATCTTACCAAATGATTGTGTGATTCCAGCGTACTCGCGCCATTTCCGACAACCACCAACTCCTAAACCTTCTACATATCTCTTACTTCATCAAAGTAGAAATCCGTGATTCTGATCTACTTACACCTCTTCCTGCATCCACACCCAACGCCCTTTCCATACATTTACGACAATATTTCCACCTAAATTTGATAAAATGCGATATTTTCTAACCTTACATATAAATTTGTGTTTTGTTCTTTGTCTCCTCACGAAGGCCAAGGGCCGAAACGTTGTTTTGTTTGTGTTGTTCCCTTATATATGAGTCACGTTTACTCACTTTATCTTTCTCTCCATAGAAAACAGTGGCTTTGCTCTGTACACCAAAACACACACACACACACACACACACATACACACACACACACACACACCTTACTACCAGGCATCTACCACCGTACGTAACGCTTATCTTTGTCATCGCACACAATAATAATTAGCACAAATGCAAATTCTCTTGTAATATCTGGCACGAAACATTACAACCCCCCCCCCCCCCCCCCACCACCACCATCCCTACCCCCATGTCTTCGTTTTGTTTATGTACGATGCCAGACAAACCGGAGCGAGAGCGTGCAGATTCTCACATGCATTGTTACCACGAGTCCACTCTGACACGGCCGATCGTTTCCCTAACATAATATTGGAACGTTTGTATTGATGATGATGATGATGATGAGACAATGGCTTTGGCTGTTGTTATTCTTAAATCTCTCTCTCTCTCTCTCTCTCTCTCTCTCTCTCTCTCTCTCTCTCTCTCTCTCTCTCTCTCTCTCTCTCTCTCTCTTCTTCTGTCTCTTTCTTTGACGTCCCCTTTTTCCATCCCACCATACGTGACTTTGATCCTTTCCCTCTTTCCCACTCACAATCTCCCTCCCACCAAACTTTCCATTTCATACAGTACACGTAACCTGTCGTGCGTTCTTAGAATCTCCGTTTATGCTCCACGTCAAGCATTCATCCACACGTTGGTTCTATACAACTTAATGTGATATACAAGAAGCGTAGGAAGCTATATGACCATGTATTCATGACAATGCGGTATTCAAGTGTTCATATTATTTATATGTCCCCACTCTCTCTCTCTCTCTCGCTCTCTCTCTCTCTCCCTCCGCTCCTCTCCTCTCCTCTCCTTACATATTCTACACAGACATGTAAATTACAGAGCAGGAGCATTTGGTAGCTTTGGGCAATGAATTAAATGGCATGCATCAGGCCTAGATGTCAAAATCCAGACAGAAAAATGACGGGGATTTTGTTTAGATTCAAACCATGATTTTGGTTTACAAACAATGTTTGTGTCAGAGATGTTAGACGGCGGAGCGGATTGGGTGTATCATATATATATATATAATATATATATATATATATATATATATATATATATATATATATATATATATATATTATATTATATAAAATACAAATTGTCACTCACATTATATGGCGATACATTCGTTTCTGTGGGTTTATTCCACGTCCTCAGTCGGCGTAATCTGGTTAAATTTTTAACGAGGACGTGGAATAAGCCCACAGAAACGAACGTCTCGGCCATATAATGTGAGTGACAATTTGTATACTATATTAGCTCTAACAATCATTATCGAGCATTTTCGTACCTACGAGTACCCACCAACACTCATATTATATATATATATATATATATATATATATATATATATATATATATATATATATATATATTCCCCATATGGACATTCTATTAGTGCACACAATTTCAATACGTAATTAGTATCAGAACAAAACTAAGAAAATATACCCCCCCCCCCCCCAATAAAAAGCCACGAAACAAAAAAAAAAAAAAAAAAGGAAAGAAAAGAAGATAAAAGATCAACAAACGTACATACAATTATGGTGAAATATTTCTAATTATTAATTTCAATTAAAAAAGAAAAAATATATAAATATGTCCCCCTCTATTTCACCATCCCTCCGTTCTCCTCTATCTCTCTTCCCCCCCCCCCCCCCTTCTATCTCCCTCTATCCTCCCCTATCCCCTTCCGTCTCCCTCTATCTCTCCCCCATCCCCTTCCGTCTCCCTCTATCCCCCCCCCCCCCCTTTCTATCTCCCTCTATCCCCCTCCCCCTCCTCCCTTGTCTAGACTTGAACTCTAACAGCTCATTGTCCGTACTTCATAACTCAGCTCGGCTTTCTAAGTCCACGTCTGCTGTTCCATGCTATTCCAACCAGCGACCGTTCCAGACGAATTGCATCTCCTGTCCTCATTCAATCTTTAACAACCACGACACGACGTCCGACCATCAAGGCTAATTTAGACTTCAAAATAAACATAAAATCTTGTAGCTTTTTTCGTTTGTTTATGTGTGTGTGTGTATGTGTGTGTGTGTGTGTGTGTGTTTGTGATAGAGAGTATGTCTCTCTCTCTCTCTCTGAGTGCGTGTTTGTGTGTGTGAGAGAGAGCATGTCTTTCTCTCTGAGTGTGTGTGTGTGTGTGTGTGTGTGTATGTGTGCATTTCATGTTATCATAGAACTGAGCTTCTTTTTAAATAGCGCAATATCCATTATATGTGCTCAAAGC
>NC_088366.1:64811929-64826929 GCF_034508935.2 Berghia stephanieae | reverse complement strand
CTTAGAGCATAAAGAATAAAATAATCCTAAATCAAATTCAATCGTTTTGTGATATAACGGATATGGTTTGCAATCACCCAATCACATATTCATACAATCACCCATTTACCCAACCATCCAATCATCAATTTACCCATTCACAAATCACCCATCCACCCAATCACCCAATCATCCATTCGCCCATTCACCAATTTCCAGTCACCCAATCATCCATTCACCCAATTACCCATTTGCCCAATCATCCAATCACCTATTCACCCAATCATCCAATCAACCATTCGTCCAGTCATCCAATCACCCAATTTCCCAATCACTCATTCACCCAACCATCCAATCTCCCCAGAAAAAATACACACAAAACCGAATCAGACACACTGGAAACAGACTGCACCAAACACAGATAAACAAATAAACAGACCTACTATGTTAAAATAGAGAGCTGTGGGGGAGGTACCTGATATCTCGCATCGTAAAAATAATAACAAAAAGGTGACAATAGAAAGGCTTCGGGTGCAAAGAGTAGACCTGTAAATGAGCTCTATAAAAATTGACTGAAACTCTTCGACAAACTGAAGATTCAATTATTTTTTAAAAAAATAAGGGCATCATTGGAGAGCAGAGTGATAAATAAAATATATTAAAATAGTGGGTGTTATTTCTTACTGATACTGGAAGTATGACTGCCATAATTTGATGTAGAAGGAATGCTAAATAAGCATGTCATTCATATAGGTAAAGATGACTTCATCAAAGTCATATTCCTGCCTCTGGAATTTTTTTGACATAGTCAGAAAAATAATCACCATTATCATCTTTAACTTCTAGTGCCATGACCAATTGAATTTATTCCTCACGGGACTCACATCTTTATAGATGCTCGACAAGTCTGAACTGCGATCCACAAACAGCTCAGCCATTGTGAGAACATTAGAATAATGTAGCAATGAGTATGTATCAGTAAATGTATCAGTATCAGTAAATGACAGAAGAAAAAGAACTTAAATAAATATGACTTCAGGCCAATACACTGAATTTTAAGTAGAAGTGAATTATCAAGAAGAAACTTCGGCAGGCGTAGCGGAAAAATTCAAAGAATCGAAATGAAGGTAAATCGCCACAAAACAGCAAGCTCGCTTGGGCTTGAGCAAAACAATGGCAGAAAACGTCCTGATTTGCACGGGAATTAATTAAGCTACTTACCATTGTTCCTTATAATCAGGTACTCAATCAGTGAAGAAACGGTCAACCAGTTTGTTTACAACGTGAGGCAATCGAAATGTGCTTGTAGCAATCTATCCTAACTTTCGATTTGAAGGTGTCTACATAACGGACTTCCAACATTCGCAATTTACTTTATCATAGTTTTGAGACTCGCCAGGTAAATGTGGTCAATTTTGGCTTAGATGAAACAGTGAAATTTATCGCTCGGTGGCTCAGCTAAAATTGGCTACAGTTGGGATCACGACGGGTTTGGAAAGTGAAAAAATAATTTAACGAAGGATGTGTGAAAATACCCAGGGAAGTGTTCAGACACGCCTTTTATAAAAAGCGTCGCTTAGTCTTGGCAATATATACATCGTTAATATAAACGGTCCCCATGAGCTATGCGTAGCGTTGTGGAACACTCCTAATTACTTTACGGTCATGGACTACGATTTGTGAATTCTTTATTTATTTATTTATTTATTTATTTATTTATTTCCTTTTTTTAAATATTTGAATTTGACAAATTGACTGATTTCAGTTAATTGACTGAGAATTTACAGGTCTAAAAGAGTTCAAATAATGGATGTTTCGAGTGTATACCCTTCGTCAGCAGGCAATAAACGGAGGATGAATGATAATGATCAATGAACTCTGGCCCGGGCGTTGGGTCTGTGAGTAAATCATTTAACACACATGGTGGCTATGAAACCGTCCTTAGGGCGGAGGAAGACTTTCGAAGCTGGGTTGACGAAATGAATTTGGAGGCGTAGCCATACACTACTACTACTACTATTTAACAAACATTACCCTACTTGACTCAGGTGTGAATAAGTACCCTAACGTGGTCAGTATAATTTGTACAAAAGGTGATTTGTGTGTATGAGATGGACATGGCACCATAATATGGCTTACTGGGAGAGGGAATAAAGTACCAGAAAGCGCATTGAGCATGGCCAAACAATTTAAATGCTCTATTATAGCAGAGTAACTACTATAAAAATGGGGGTACTAAATCAAGTTTTAGAAGCGCACAAAGCAATCCGAAATTGTAAAAAAGCGCTATATAAGTGTTCAAATTTAATTTTCATTGCTCGCTGCGATCAACTTTTCCAAGATGAAGAAAATAAATTTTAAAAAGAAAGAAACATAAAAAAATATTAATAATAAAATTTCTAAAATGAAATTTAAAAGAAATAAATAAACAATAAATCAATCAATAAATAAACAATAAATAAACGTTTAACATTTTGTTTACTCAGCTCACATTGACACTTGAAATATTGGAAGATTGTCTGAAATTGCATGGAATTCTTCCCCTTATCTCTTCATTCCAAATTGTTCCATGTCTCGATGACTCAGTCCAAACGAACGAGTTTATTTTCTCCTTCTGGTTTTGTATTCCAGGCTTAGCCGATGCCAGACCTGTGGCTATTTATAGCGCAAGCCTGTCTGACAAATCAATTAAGGAGGAGTTTGAAATTTTAAAAAGGGTTTGGGGGGGGGGGGGGGGGATAACTGCCGTCAAAAAGTCAAAACATCCTGTCATTCCTTTAAAACAAAAAACGTTTACTTCAAACATCGATATAATTACAATATCGATATGATCTCAGACTTGTCAAATCGTATTAAACATGAGACTGATTTAAACCATTAACTCACTCAACCCTATAGACTTTTGCTACTTTTCAAAATTGGAAAAATGTATTAAAATGAGCATGTAAGTAGGCTACATAGTTTTATTCAATTACCATTAACAAGCAAAAAACTATAAAACATTAGCTTTGATACTAGGCCTATAATATGTCTCAGAAAAATGTAATAAATAGGCATGGGGTAAAAGTAACCCGGGTAAACTACGGATATAGTCGGTGTTAGGGTTGAGTGAGTTAATGACGACTTTTTTCCATGGTGAAACGACGACAGGACAAAGGAAAGAAGGGCCGACCAAAGAATACCTGGAGTAGAGGTATAGAAGCAGACACTGGGAAAGTGACGGCACGGGACAGAAAAAGTGGATAACGTTCATTGGTGGCATGAAAGCCTTTTGAGAAAAAACAAAAGGGCCAAATCAACTGTTAAACAAATAACATGGCGTACAAATCACATATTGTACAAATCACATGTTGTAAAAATCACATGTTGTAAAAATCATATGTTGTACAAATCACATGGTGTACTAATCACATGTTGTACAAATCACACATTGTACAAATCGCATATTGTACGAATTACATATTGTACAAATCACATATTGTACAAATCACGCGTTGTACAAATCACATATTGTACACATCACATATTGTACAAATCACATGGTGTACAAATCACATATTGTACACATCACATATTGTACAAATCACACGTTGTACAAATCACATGGTATACAAATCGCATATTGTACAAATTACATATTATACAAATCACATATTGTACAGATTACAAGTTGTACAAATCATATGTTGTACAAATCACATGTACAGATTACAAGTTGTACAAATCATATGTTGTACAAATCACATGTACAAATCACACGTTGTACAAGTCACATTTTGTACGAATCAAATGTTGTACAAAATCACATGTACAAATCACAGTTTGTACGAATCAAATGTTGTACAAAATCACATGTACAAATCACATTTTGTACGAATCAAATGTTGTACAAAATCACATGTACAAATCACATTTTGTACGAATCAAATGTTGTACAAAATCACATGTACAAATCACATTTTGTACGAATCAAATGTTGTACAAAATCACATGTACAAATCACATTTTGTACGAATCAAATGTACAAATGAAACGTTTTTATCTATTATCTTAATCATCGCGTTTCATTAGTTGTTGATTTTATCTAAGCCTTTACTTTACCAAAACAAAACGTTAAAAAAATAGAAACCGAAACCGAAACAAAAAAAAAAAACGAAAAAAAAAATAAATAAATAAACAAAACAACAACAAAATAAAACAACCTAACAAACAACAAACAATTTAAATACAAAAACAAAAGCTGCCCAATAGTTACAGGAGAAGATACAAAATAGGGTTCTATGTATCGATAAAGAATAGCTCTGGATCATTAATTGTATCTGGTATTTACGATCTGTACAGAAAGAACGCAAAGAAAACAACGAAATCGGTGGTATTTTGAGATTGAAAACGGCGTCAAAACATAATACAAGGTGAAAACGATGGGAAAACAGCATTAGCAGGTGTAGCATGTACAGCGAGGCTGCTGGGAATGTTCAAGGGTGTCACGTGATAAATAAAGTCTGGAACAAGATTGGATGTTTTGTTTCATTTGTTGATTTGTTTGTTTTCTTAGAATATTTAAGTGTTCATCATTTATAGTGAGTCATGTTCCGCCAATGTGAGCTTGTCTGATTAGATTTAGATTTGAATCTTCCAAAAATACAAAATGTTTATATAATGCGTTACAACAGTAACTATGAGTGAAATTTGGATGGGTTGACAAGGGCCGCGGTGTTGTTTTTTTTTTGTTTTTTTGTTTTTGTTTGTTTTTTATCAAGTACTGTATCAATTAGTGACCCATCGATTTGATACAGTGTCCTGTCGTATTGACATTATTATTATCATCATCATCGTCGTCGTCGTCATCATCATCATCCTCCTTGTCATCATAATTATCGTCGTCGTCGTCGTCATCATTATCATTATCGTCGTCGTTATTATTATTAGTATCATCATCATCATCATTATTATGATTATGATTATGATTATGATTATTATTATTATTATTATTATTATTATTATCATCATCATCATCACCATTTTAGCTATTTATATTTATTGTTGATGAGGAGGATTGGACGTTACCCCCCCCCCCCCCCCCCCCCCTTTCTACACGATTTCAGCTTTGTTTTTATTTCATTTCCTTTCAGTTGGATAATCAAGTGCCACGTCATCAATCCACACACACACACATCATCGTAACGAAATCCCGGAGACAGCACCACTGAATGGAACGGCGGCTTTCACTTTCAGTCCGACACCGAGAGAGAGAGAAAGAGAAAGCGATATCTTGAGGTCATCGGACACATCGACGACGAGCGAGACTGGAGCAAATTCTTCGGAGCCAATCGGATATTTGGATATTTAACCTTTGAAAGGGTCAAGGCCATCACCGAAGTCATCACAGTTCGGATTATTGGGATATCGTATAAATGAGTCAAAGTCAGGTTGGATAAATGGCTGGATCTCAATGACTCTGTGATCTCCACAGTCCACGTATTCGATACTTCAATAATCACACCGTTTAGCCGACTGGCCTCATATATAAAAGTATTAATAGACTATTCCATTTCCTCAAATTTTGATGTAAAAAATTAAGAGATTCCAATTCGATGAAATAAAATCTTGTGATCCGTGGCTTGAGAAAGAAATAGAACCAAATAATGAGAAATAAATTGAGCTCGGTATTAACTTCCGCTGAATAAAAATAAAACAAACATATAACAACAATAATAATAATAACCAGGTTACCAAAAATCATTAATAAAATAGTCTGCCTTGATCAACAAAGTCACTGGTTTATTTCTCGAGTGAAAGATTATAACAGAATTATAAATATTCCTAGTTTTCCCAGTCAAAGCAGAGCCTAATTCTATTCCAAAAAAAATGTCGTCCTCAGTTTCTGACGTAGAGAAGGGAGCCACTGTTAAACTAGACAAAGTAAAATACCACCCAATCCAATTCATCACAATTTAATTCAATCCTTCTTAGAAATTCGAAATTATCCCTAAATAGTTTCTGTATTCATACTTAGCTAGAACAAGACAGAACCGTATTCTCTTTACCAAGGGGAAAAAACAGAAGAAAATAGAGCTAAACGACTAAAAGATAGACAGAATTAATGGAAGGGAATTTAGTTATTTAACTATATTATTATTGTAGTGCACAGCAGTTTCACTGTATTTTAGACTACTGCAAAGACAATCTTGGCACGCTTTTTCTCTGAATCAATTAAATAATAAAAGTAAAAACCCCAAGAATATGTCTCTATCAACGTGTCTCAGATTTATCCCCCACAACCACAACCACCACCACCACCACCGTCCCCCATCTCATTTCCAAGGGTGGCGGGGGGTCCATAATATTCCCTCCATCTCCAACATCTTCAACGTCCTCCTCCCCCGTCACATACTCCACACCCTGGTGATAGGCCTCATCCACAGCATCATGACCACGCCCACCCTCGTCTTTCAGCCCGTCCAGGGCAAGAGCGTCAGCACGACCGCCAAGTCATCCTCCTGTACCTACACAGTCGTCATCAACGAATTCGATTCCTCCAAATGCTCCTCCATGAACCCCTACGTCCAGGCGGACGGCACGGGGGAGGAGAGGAAACCCCACCACAAACCGCCGGCCTCCCCAAAGGGGATGATGAAGGATCGGTCGGCTTGGGTGGGCAGCAACTACAATAAACCCTCGTCCTCTTTCTCCTCGGCCTCGTCGTCGTCTTCTCCCAACGTGGAATCCCAGCTAGAGAACGTGGAGAACGCGTTGCTGGAGGAGATGGTCAAAAGTAGGGAGATCAACTCCACTCTCAACAGACACGCTGCCTTGTTGGCGTCGGCACAGAGGACCCTGGAGTCTTATAAAGCCAATTTTACTCACGTGTTTAGGTAAGAATCTACTTGATTACAAAACAATCGGGTACCTACAAGTTTTAAAAAATGAGCTTTTTTAACGCAATATCCACTAAACGTGCTCAAAGTGCTTTACAAGGGGCCCCTGGACATCAACAGAAACACTTAACATGTTGGACGGGACATGACTCCTGTTAGGCGATATTACAATTTTTTTCGGACATAGACACTGCTGTCAACGGCCAAGTACTCATTTTAAACCTGAGTACGGTGAGAGGGATATGAGTAAAGAGCCTTTTCCAAGGACTCAACTTTGAGCCGAGCGAGGCTCGAACCCAGGGCCTTCCTATCCGAAAGCGAGTGTTATACGACTAGACTACATAGACCGCACAAGTAGCAACGTTGAGAAATCTAAAACCTACAGGCCCAAACGGTAAACCATTCTTGGCACAAGCAGACACACCTGATCCATCCAAACCGTCGGATGTTTGTGTTTTTTTTTGTCTGTGGCCTGTAAGTCCTTTCAGTAAAAACAATAATGGGCACTTGGCCCAAATTAGATCAGGAGAAGGTTCTTTGGAAAACAATAGTGATTAATATTCTTTTCATAACGGCTGTTTCACGCTACAGAAACCTGGACAAACACCGTTTCTGAGGGCTTGATGCGTATAAAAAAGGACTTCTTATCTATGTACTCATTTATATCGTTCATTTTATCAATTTACAAAACAATATATACATCCATCTTCAACGACCCGAGTAACTTTCCCTTATAGTAGTGATATCGAATACAAAAAGATCTGAAAAAGTGTGTATGAAAGGTGCCAGACAAAGCAAGAAAGAAAAGAAGCAGAAAAATAGAAGGAACAAAAACATCCCAAAAAATCAGTCTACAACAGAATACATAGCACATTACCAAATCCTTGAATTCTTTGTCCACATCAGCTGGTTGAAATACAAACAAAATTACAATTCATGTAGAAATGCCTGCATCATGACAACCCTGGATCTGTCATGTCTTGAGTAGTTACTCAACTACCATGATCCGTTTTGCACGTGCGTACATCCCCCCTTCACACACCACACACATACACATACACACACACACATACGTAGAGACAGACAGACACACACACACACACACACACACACAGACAGAGAGAAAGAGAGAGAGACAGAGAGAGACAGAGAGAGAGGGAGAGACAGAGAGAGAGAGGGAGAGAGAGAGAGACAGAGAGAGAGACAGGGAGAGAGAAAGAAAGAAAGAGAGAGAGAGAGAGAGAGAGAGAGAGAGAGAGAGAGAGAGAGAGAGAGACAGATGGACAGACACAGACACTAACATTGTACAACATTTCAAGACATGAATGAAAGACAATCACTCCAGACTCCAGACTCGTGTGGCACAGATGTGGCCCCGTCTGCCTCACGCGTTTCCTAATGACACAATGGAAACTGTTTCCGGCCCCCACAGAGGATACAGCGAAGAAAGGTCAGGATGAAACCCGGTAATAGTTCAACGGCCCCGAGGGTCGTGCGATTAATGCACGGAAACATAAATAAATAAATAAATAAATAAATAAATAAAAAATACAATACAATACAGACGGAAGACAAATACAGATTAAGAAATCAAAGAGCAGGCATCGGTGTAAGGTAAAGAACTGAGTGTGAATGAAAGGTGCCAGACAAAGCACGAAAGAAATATACAAGAAAAAGACAAAAACATCCCAAAAAATCAGTCGACCTCGACTTTATCTTACACTGTGGTGCCTGCTCCTTAATTTCTTAATTTGATATTCCAACTTACTTGCCTAGTGTTGACAATGAATTTGGAATTCTCTGAAAGAATCGTTTGGTGACGATGCATTATGGGAAGGGACATACAGATATGAAAAGACATTATATGAAATCACAAAACTCCCGTACATTGAAAAAAAAACCCAAACAAGTGTTTAAAATTTAATCAGAAAACTCGTCCTTGAAATATCGATAAATTTTAATGACCCTCATCTTAGTCTCAAAAGAATTATATATATATATATATATATATATATATATATATATATATATATATATATATATATATATATATATATATATATATATATATATATATATAAACAAAATAATAAATAAAATAAAAACTCTCAAACCTGGGACGTTCCTGAAGAAGCTTGAGATTTTTTGTCAAGATGAGGTTTATTTCAATAATCGATCGATATTTAGGACTATTTTTCTGGCCAAAATTTTTAATATGTGTTTTTGTATTTACAAAGCACGGCACAACAGTAATGAGACACGACCTTGAACCCGATGTATTTTCTCAAATCTATTTCCGAATTGAATTGCATACTTGACCCACAGATCGCTGGTCAAGGGGTGGGGGGGGGGGTCATTGCTGCATGCAGACTACTTAACTCTAATGGGTATTTTACATAAGGAGTTGCAAATGGCGGCGTTAATGCAATCTGAGCACATTAAGGCTGTGGTGTGTGGTGGGATAATGGCCATTGCCGGCAATCAACACATCTAGTTTGATTGGGGATTCCCCGAATGACGTCCGATCGACACCAATTTATTGCCCGTATCGCCCAGGCCTGGTGACGACCGTATCAACTTTCGTAATGGACGTGTCATAACTTTTAAAATTGGTACAGTAAACGCCGCTGAAATGACGACCAAATCAAAATTCGAAATGTACGTACACTTGGTACAGCAAACGCCGATGAAATGACGACCAATAAATCAAAAACTCGAAATGGACTTGTCGTAACTTTTAAACTTCTAACAGGAAAAGCCGCTGTGTGGTCTTGTGGTACGACACTCGCTTTCGGAAAAAAATAGAAGTGTATGATCTATGAATTTATGAATATATATATATATATATATATATATATATATATATATATATATATATATATATATATATCGAAGATTCCCTCTCTCATTTCCTCCCGTTCTATCCCACCCACCCATCTACCCAGAGCGATGGTCAACATGGAGCGCCGACTCCACCACCAACGTCGCATCAATCGCTCCCTGAACAAGAAGCTGTCCAACGTGATCCTGGACGTGGTGGAGGTGAACAACGTCCTCACCAGGAAGATCCCCAAAGGGTCCGCCAAGAAGACGCCGTCCAAGTCATTCCACGTGGAAAGTGTGGGCAAGGTCAGGTCCTGTGTGGGGATCGCAGACTCCACCAAAGTCTATCAAGGTAGGTCACCGTGACACTCACGGTCTTACTATTATTATTTTATAGTCTATAGATAGTGTGCGCTTGGCTAAGAAGCTCACAACATTGCCATCCGGAAGTCTATCAAGGTAGGTCACCGTGGCATTCCCTGTCTTATTAATATTTTAGTCTATGGGTTATTTCAGAACTAATGTACATAAATCATTATGAGACCAGGAATGTATGGGGTCCAAACAGCAACTTGTTATTTCCATCTCAAGAACAACAACAAAAATAACAACATACGACACTGGACTTACTTTAGTGCCCGCCAAAGCTCAACACTGTATGTGATTTACGACAGGACAACATCAAGCCTGCTTCATTTCTCTATCGACAAGTAACAAGTAAACGGCATCAAAAATATTAATATTAACAAAAACAACTTTGAAACCCCGTTTGCTTCATGGACGAAGAGCGCTTTGGTTTAAGTGAGACACTGACTCTACCTTGCGGCTATGTGGTCTTGTGGTAATGACAATAGCTTTTAGATCGGAAAGTCCTGGGTTCAAACCTCTCCCGGCGCATAATTGAGTCCTTGGACAAGGCTCTTTACTCAATTCTCTCACCGTACTCAGGTGCAAAATGAGTACCTGGTCGTTAACAGCATTGTCTCTGTCCGAAAAAATTGTAATATCGCCTAACAGACTTCAGTCCTGTTCCGTCCTACATATTAAATGTTGCTGTTGGCCAGTGGCCCCTTGTTAAGCGAAGCGTTTTGAGCACGTTTAGTGAATATTAAGCTATATAAAAGCTAAAAAAAAAAGCTCTATCTTGTGTTATGTCAGGGTAGACTTGACCTGGCGTTATAAATTCTATTTATAATTTCTATTATGAAAATCAAATTAAATTTGCATGCAATTGATGGGGCGAGATTTTGTCTTTTGTTGATGGGGAACACAACTTTTATCAGTCAAATTTAATGAATTTTGACGTACAATTCAAACTTTAATATCTGGTCCAACCCAACATAATGGAATTTTTGGCACATTTCAAGGAATTCCATCCCTCCAATGTCACGTGACATGACACGCATTGTGATTTCATTGGAGGAATTGGATTCCATTATCGTTTATATGGAATTCCTCCTCCACTAATGACGCGACACCCTGATCCAGACATCCGCCTACCTCTCTCAAAATTGTTCCAGAAATACAAACATAAATAAAACATTCGTTAAGACTAGAAACACGCGAAAATTTATATATATATATATATATATATATATATATATATATATAAATATATATATATATATATGACAAATGATATATAATAGAAATACTAAGTAAATGTATATTTATAACACCAAACAAAATTGACATTGCTTTTAAACCTTTCAACGAGGTTTCTATTTATAATTTTAACTGCGATCTCGGGTTTTGTCTTCCATGCTTACAATATTATTATTATTATTTTATAACAACGTCATGCAATAACAATAAATTCTTGAAAAATGCAACACTGGCATATCTCGTCAAAGACGCGCTAATGAGTATTTCGAGAAGATGAGGTAAGAATGACATTTCTGTTATGTTTTGACAAGTTATACAACGGCACTTCGCCCTGGAAAAGAATACAACAGACAGTTATGGAAACAGAATAATTGGGAGATTGTTGTAGTCAGAGCTAATTGTGGACTCGAGAAAGGCACATTGAACGACGATAATCAGAATATAAAACACTTAAAACAAAATTATTGAAGTTTTTTTGTAACTTTCCATTTATACAGGGTGGTCGTTATATTCAACCTCGTTTAACCCTCTCCTTACCACCCATAGGAAAATCGTCACATTCGTTACGATGCAACAGACAATTTTCTCATTCTGATTTCTCTTCTACATCACAAAATGTAAAGAATTGCTTTGATTACAGCTATAAATACTAAACACTGTGCTGTAGAGCTCACTTGTTACTTCTTTGTTTGAGTAAGAAAAGTCTATTCTTGTGTTGGGCGGGAGTGAATTTTCGGGGGAAATTCTAAAAATACTTGGTAAGGAGAGAGTTAATATGTAACTTAAATTGTATACAGAGTGGTCGGTTACATTCAACCCCGTAAAATATGTAACTTAAAGTGTATACAAAGTGGTCGAATATACTCAACCCCGTGTATTATGTAACTTTTGATTTATACAGGGTGGTCGTTATAATATACAACCCCGTTTATGTAACTGTGCGTGCATACAGAGTGGTCGGTTATATACAGCCCCGTAATTGTAACGTAGAGTGTATACAATGTGATCGGTTATATACAACCCCACATTTGTAACGTTTGATTTATATAATATGGTGGTCGTTATATTCAACCCCGTATTTATAACTGTGAGTGCATACAGAGTGGTCGGTTATATTTGTAACGTTTGATTGATACAGACTGATCGGTTATATTCATCGACGTGTTTTCTGGATGTATCTACGTTTACGTCCTCCTTTGACGATTTACATTACAATGACTTAGGGACGATCCATCCTTCCTCCCCCCCCCCTCCCCCCCCCCCCCCCCCCCCCCAAAAAAAAAAAAAAAAGCCAATCCACACTCAATGACATTTCCGACACCGCCATCAGCTGGATTCAATGTACACTATTCCATCTATCGGACACTAGACGTCTTTAGGGCCATTTTCACATCGGGTACAAGTGTGGGTGACATCGCAAATGAAGTGTCTGATGCAGATGAAGAAGAAAAAAAAATTCTTTCAAGTTTGGAAATTAAATCTCAGATGTCCTGATTTATAAACTTCAGCTTATTAAGCCGACGTTTATTCCGGTTTCTGTAGCGTTAAACGTACGATAACAATTAATTGCCTGATACCATTCGGATAGATGTTCGCTCGTCTACCGCAAAGCACTTTCCGCCAGGCCTAATAGACCTAAATACCCCAATCACTGCTGGATGGACAGAAAAAAAAAATCTCGATTACACCTGAGATCGAAAAAAGTCCCTTTTCTTGTGTCGCAAGTACTCTACTGACTGAGCTATCGGGATTCATTGGACCTGACAAATAAAGCGTGTGTGTGTGTGTGTGTGTGTGTGTGTGTGTGTCCCCGCGCGCGCGCGTGTGATCGAGTGCCAGTCGAGTGTTATCACCGATACTCACACCTCCAACCAGAGAGATTTGATCCACTTAGAAGGCGGTGGTGAGTAAATCTGTCAGACATTATCGGATCGGTCAGTTGTTGTTCCAGTCCAATTAGGCCTGGCGTGCGACTGGTAACACCTGAAATTACTATCTTTAGCAGTCATACACACACACACACACACACACATACGCACACACACACACACACAGGGCAAAATCATTAAGGTGCACCGTACGTGCATTATCGATACTTGAGCTCACGGTGTTACAGTGGACATGACGGGAAGGTATCGGACCGTGTTACTTGTTACTGTTATATCTATCATATCTATCCTACATAACATTTGGACGAAGTGAGGAAGGGAGTGAGTGAGTGAGGGAGGAGGTGAGTGAGGAAGTGACGAACAAAGTGAGGGAGAGAGTGGGTGAGTGAGGGTAACGGACTATGTTACTGTTATCTATCATATCTATCCTACACAACACCTGGGGGAAGGGAGTGAGGGAGAGAGTGAGTGTGTGAGTGAGAGAGAGATAGAAAGAGAGAGAGTGTGTGTGTGAGTGAGAGAGAGTGTGTGTGAGGGAGAGAGAGAGAGAGAGAGAGAGAGAGAGAAAGTAAGTGAGTGAGGGAGAGAGAGAAAGTAAGTGAGTGAGGGAGAGAGAGTGTGTGAGTGAGTGAGAGAGAGAGAGAGTAAGTGAGTGAGAGAGAGAGAGAGTGAGTGAGAGAGAGAGAGTGGGTGAGAGAGAGAGAGAGTGAGAGAGAGAGAGAGAGTAAGTGAGTGAGGGGGTGAGTGATGGAGGGAGAGAGTGAGGGAGCGAGTGAGGGATAGAGTGAGTGAGTGAGTGAGTGAGTGAGTGAGTGAGTGAATGAGGGAGTGAGTGGGCCAGTGAGTGAGTGAGTAAGTACCTAATCTTGAATGACCCACACAAAACTCTTTAACTCTTTGAACCCTCAAGTTCTCGTACCTGATTATTGCTAGTCCCAATTCATCCAGACCTCACAACGACCACAGCAGAGACTCACAAAGACTCCACTAGTTCTATATGAAGCAGTTTTATTATATTATTCTTATTCAAATGTTTATTTTCTCCGCTTTCTTTTTATAATTGTCACCGTCCCATGAAATGCATTGTAGAAGGGAGAGTATGTTGTTACCTTTGCCTTCCAGTGGAAATCTACCAGACAGACGATGAGTCGGATTCCCAGTGTTGCCTCTATGTCTTCACTATACCATTGTCGTCTCCATACAATTGTTGTCACGATACCAGACGGCGCCCCCGTTGCGAGCCGAAATAAGTCCCGGCAACCCTTGTACGCAGAATCCCTGACTACGAACAGAGCTGCACATACGAGATGGAAGTCGGTTTGGACGAATTCAATCCCTCGTAGGGGCGGGGACGTACACTCCTCTAAGCTTGGTGAGAAGTTGCCAGGCTTTGATAACAGTAAGAGGAGACACTGGGTAGCTGCGAATCGGCTTCGGTCGAGGAGCTACCTAACAGCAAGTGCGCTTCATCAGTAGAGTCTTTCCACCTGTCCAACATGTACCCGCTGTGGGCAAGAACCTGAGACGGCAGAGCATCTAGTCGAACGGTGTGTTGTGACGATGCTACCGGGCGGGTTCGCGACGGTGCACGAGTGCGGACCGGACTTTTCTGATTGGGTCGATCGTCATAACATAGTAGTGTGATAACCATAAGAGGCTGCTGCCAAGATGAGGGTCATTTAAATCGATCAATATTTGAAGGACGAGTTTCCTGGCCCAATTTTCAAATACGGGTTTTTCCAGAGTACGGCAGCATAGACGATTTGGCTCATGAGACATCAGACCAGAGAGAGGGCGGCAGAGAGAGAGAGAGAGAGAGAGAGAGA
>NC_088366.1:64796929-64806929 GCF_034508935.2 Berghia stephanieae | reverse complement strand
TCCACTAAATGTGCTTAACCTGCAGCTGACGCCTGGGTTATTCCAGTCTTCCCTTGGAATAGACCATAGAAATAAATTTCCCCTATGGGTATGAATAAAGCGAATTTTACTTATTTTTATTATTTTTTTATTATATAACTGTTCGTATTCGTTAATTTATCATTCATGATAGAAGCGGCGAGTCCATTATGATTATTGCTGACATTGTCCGAATGACACGAGCTTCATTATTCTGTCAATTCTATGACAACTACGAAGAAATATCGTTCAGGGCCAGGGCCAGCGGAGGACAACGACGAGATAACGATCGGAATTGACACCTTCACCTGGTAAGGACGAATTCCTTCCGTCCAGACATTTCCATTATCGCATAAATTGATATCGGTTGCCTGGTCGGGGAGTCTACCTTGACCTGTCACCAAAATTACTTGAAATCACAACACGACACGACCCCCCCCCCCACCACCCCCCAACACACACAAACCCCACGACCCCTTCTGATAAATTTATGAATGATTAAATGAACACGGGATAGATATCAATGGGTTTTTTATCTTCTTACATACATGTGTGATTCGGATACCAATATTATGGGAGTTTTTTTTTCCAATTTCGTTGGGATATCAATAATATGTCTTTTTCTTTTATACATAGCTGGGGTGGTATGACATTCGCTTTCCGATCAGAAGGTCCTGGGTTCGAGCCTAGCTCGGCACATAGTTCAGTCCTTGGAAAAGGCTCTTTACTCATATTCTCACCCGTACTCAGGTGTAAAATGAGTACCTGGCTGTTAACAGCGTTGTCTTTGTCGGAAAAAATTGCAATATCGTCTAACAGGCGTCGTGTACCGTTCTACATGTTAAAATATTATCTTGCTGTTTGTCAGAGACCCCTTGTAAAGCGCATTGATCACATTTAGTGGATATTGCGCTATATAAAAGCTCAATTTTATTTGAACTCAGTACCGACACTGTGCCAGGTCATTGGTTTATCGTTATCAGTAAAGGATATTTTCGTCTCACCATGTGAACCCACTTAGGGTTAAAATTGAGAGATCAGAGAGTCTGGCATTGTGTTTGAGTGGGTCTTGGAAGAAAATAGGGGGAGGGGAGAGGCTGGGGAGAGAGAGAGAGAGAGAGAGAGAGAGAGAGAGAGAGAGAGAGAGAGAGAGAGAGAGACAGACAGAGAGAGAGAGAGGGGGGGGGGATAATATAGAACGTGTGTTTGTGTGCTTATGTGCAATTGTGTGCATGTGTAGTGCAATTGTATGCATGTGTGTGCTATGGCGTGCATGTGTGGATGTTGTGAGTGTTTTGGCCGACGTCCGTAAATACAATACAATGACTGCTGCATGTCTTTGCATTCCGTTTTTGATTGGTGCCACGTGGTACCTCTACACACGTGTACGTATTTACCAATCACTCATCGTCATCATCAATGTCTATTTATAGCCCAGTGTAACTCCCTGTGTATGGGAATGAGGTGCTTAGAGACTACACTTGCTGCACTTGGTTGTCAGCATAATGGACACATAGCAATGTGACAGTCTGGTCGTGTGTGTGTATATGTGTGTGTGAGTGTGTGTGTGTGTGTGAGAGAGAGTGAGTGTGTGTGTGTGTGTGTGTGTGTGTGTGTGTGTGTGGCAAAGATGATTACAATTGACATGGGAGTAATTCTACCGTACTCTGGAAAAACCCATATTTAAAAATTTGGCCAGAAAACTCGTCCTTCAAATATCGATGGATTTTAATGACCCTCATCTTGGAAAAAAAAACAACTTTCAAACCTGGGACTTCGCTCTTGGAAAAAAAACCCAAAAAACAAACCTCTCACACCTGGGACTTCGCGAAGTCACAAGTTTGAGAGGGTTTTATTTTGCCAAGATGAGGGTCATTCAAATCCATCGATATTTTTGAAGGACGAGTTTTCTGGCCAAATCTTTAAATATTGGTTTTTCCAGAGTACGACAGTATAGGTCTGGAATCTAAGGTGGTTTTTCATTGTGGGACTGGTTAGACAAAAAAATAGTGACATAAAGAGAGGCCCGTTTGTGGATAGAATGTACACACATGTCTGTGGTTGAAGGGAAACAGACAAATCATACACAGACAAATACGGGAGCATTGCAGTCATGCCGCTGGCAAACAACTATGGCATTTATTTTTTTTAAATACACAAATGTTAGAATTCTGTCCAATACGGGCAAACGTTAGAATTCTGCCCTCAGGGACAAACGTTAGGATTTGTCCTTCGTGAACAAGCGTTAGAATTCTCTTCTTCAGGGACAAACGTTAGAATTCTGTCCATGGACAAACGTTAGAATTCTCTTCTTCAGGGACAAACGTTAGAATTCTGTCCTTTACACGGACACACGTTAGAAATTTGTCCTTCACGGACAAACGTTAGAATTCTGTCCTTCACGGACAAACGTTAGAATTCTGTCCTTCACGGACAAACGTTAGAATTCTATCATTTACGGACAATAAATACGTTTGTTCTTTTCGACCAGACACTTTCTACTAACATCGATAGATGACGGGGACTCCAAACTTGTCAACAAACCTTAGGATCGAGAAGTCTCAGGTTTAAATTCTTTTTTTTTTTTTTTTTGTCAAATTAGAAATCACCTTTGACCCATCTGGATCAAAAGTACGGGAGACGCTGCATAATGGAACTCCCATGTTTACAAAAGTTTATTTTGGTAAACAAAGCACCGTCTGCAATTGTTATGTAGATATTTATTTTCAAGCTCCTGAGAAGATTAAGTTCACTTGGCACACATCATCATATTGTCATTATCTCCCCTGGCGCAGTTTATTTTGAAGGTCAAAAAGTTACACAGAATTTGCACCGCTTGTGGCAAATAATCTCATTGTAATGATAAGATTACGGGTGATTCAACTGACACGGTAATAATGGCTGTCGGTTGATGTACTGTCATCTGTGGCTGCTTTAGTTAAGGGTCAGAGGCTAAAGGTTGAGAGGGTATAAGGGTCGATGATGATAATAAAAATACTAATATCGACATCAAAGGATATTATTTACAAAATACATTTGGTACCGTGGAAAGTACTGACGGGGACGCGTACCATTTAACCTTGAGGTCAATTGCAAACAAGATTGTATGCAGTGAGTTAAACACGGGGAAGGTTGTTTTTTTTCCCCATTCACTGTAAATGGCTTTAACCTTGAGAGAAATGGACTTGGTAACAAAATAAACAACACTGATACAGGATATAAATATGAACATGCACTGGCACTGGCATTGTCGTCTGTAGTGTTGCATTCATCCTGTTTTGTTGATAAAGGGGAAACCCGAAACGTCGATTGTATCTGTTTTCGTATGTTAAATTAAAGCTTAGATTCAATTTCACATTGTTATTTATTTCTTCGATCTTCGAGCAGAAACATTTACATGACTAACAGACTATAAACGTTTAAGGCTTCGGTGCATTGGAGTGATTCGTCTCGTGGGCAGAACAAGTGAATATTTTACCTAAATGACACTGGCTTTCGGATCGGAAGGTCCTGGGTTCGAGCTTCGCTCGGCGCATAGTTGAGTCCTTGGAAAAAAAAGGCTCTTTACTCACATTCTCTCACCGTACTCAGGTGTAAAATGAGTACCTGGCCGTCAACACCGTTGTCTCTGTCGAAAAAATTGTAATATCGCCTCACACGTCATGTCTCGTTCTACGTACATGTTACGTGTTGCTGTTGGCCAGGGACCTCTTGTAAAGTGCTTTGAGCACGTTTAGTGGATATTGTCCTATATAAAAGGGCAATTTTTGGGGGTTTTTTTTATTGATAAGTCACTTAAATGTGTTGCTTACGTAAAATAGACAATTGTTTTTGAAAGATACTGACTGTTGTAACGTTATCGTAGAGAGACAATAAAATCAAAGCGCCACAGCAATGAGGAAGATATTTTAACATTTTTTGATGACGTCATTTCATGACATCCATTCAAAAGCCACCAATTAGATGACATGTGTGAATGTTGCTGCCCGAAGCTCGAAGAAATAAATAATAACATGAAGTTGAATGTAAGCTTCAATTTAATTACAAAAACAGATCTGTTTTTGTAATTAAATTGAAGCTTACATTCAACTTCACGTTATTACCAATTAGATGACAGTAAACAAACGCATTTTTTGTTATTGAAAATATCAAATTAAGAAATTAAGGAGCAGGCACCGGTCTAAGATATAGATCTGAACAAGTGTGTGTGAAAGGTGCCAGACAAAGAAAAAAAAAAAAAGAAAGAAATATACAAGGAAAAAAAAAACATTCCAAAAAAATCAGTCTAGTCTACCTCGACTGCTGAGGATCGAACCGATCCGAAATCGAGTGTCATACCACACGACCACACAGCCGCATCAATGTGTTCAGAAGATTTTGTTTGTTTGTTTTTGTCTTGACATTGGACGAAGATGTGGGATCCAATCGACTTCCGGTAACAGTCGATATCACAGGCTATAAACAGAAAATATTACAGTTTAATTTATCATGAAATAGTGTTGGTTGCTGTTCTTGAATTTATTATTTCCGTCTCCCCCCTCCCCACACACACACTTCCGCCACTCTGTCCCATTGTCAACTCTATGCACGTTATTGTATGCGCTTGGCTAAGAAGCTCACAACATTGCCATCCGGAAGTATAACGGACCAACACACAAAACTCTGTGTAACCTTGAACGTTTATAGTCTAGATAATACTGTTAAGTGATAATTACTCATAAACGTGGATGGCAAACAACAACAACAAAGACCCGAGTGACGTCAACTTCATACCATGGTGAATAGCTGGATGACTCATCAAATTAGAACAAGAGGTTTGGGGAGTAAAAAGGAAAATAAATACATTGTGGGGCGGATATTATCCCCATCACGTGACCGTAATTGCAGGAAGAAGGGAGGTAATATTTCAAACGTGTTGTGTTTTACGGATGCGGTTATGATGATGATGGTGGTGGCGGTTGTAGTGACAGTGGTGGTGGTGGTGGCAGTGGCGGTGGTGGTGGTGATGATTTCTCCCCTGGATGGCATCAAAATTAGAGATAGAGAGACAATAAAATCCCCGCGCCAAAGCAATGAGGAAGAAAATCTAACATTTTTGATGACGTAATTTCATTCGATAAATTCAAAAGCCACTAATTATATGAAAATAAATAAACGTTTCCATTGTAGTCTCGAACGAAAACTTTGATGTGTTTTTTTCTGAATAAACGTACAGCTTAAAAAATAGCATCAACAGCGACCGTAAATAAAGCGCTTTGAGCACGTTTAAAGGATACTGCCCTGTATGAAG
The DNA here is from genome assembly GCF_034508935.2 of Berghia stephanieae. Lineage (NCBI taxonomy): Eukaryota > Metazoa > Mollusca > Gastropoda > Nudibranchia > Aeolidiidae > Berghia > Berghia stephanieae. The sequence goes on along the minus strand of NC_088366.1, from coordinate 64,801,621 downwards.
ATGTAAAATTAATTGATGGGAGTTTATCAAATTTCTAAATCAGACATAGTATCTCACTTTAATGTATATTTTAAAATTTCAATTACATTTAATGTTATTGTGGCGTAAATTAAAAAATTTGTCACCCAAGGAATTATCAATCATTTTTTGCATTTCCTCTTTTATTCAAGACATTGTAAGGGCCTTTGGGACGATTGTACTTGTGTCAAAACAACAAAGAATTGTTTTAATTGGAATTCCACGATCTGTCACTGATCGAAAGATCGGCCATAAATCGGTCGCCTGTCGCTGTCAGACTGTTTTCACACGAGTTAACATAAATGTCTGTCTGTATGGAATTGATGACGAGATCCTGGCATTGTCGTCTTGCTGTTATCTTGTCACGTCAGTCTTCAAATCAGATCAAACCAAACACAAGTTAACATAATGTCTGTGTGGAATTGGTGATAAGATCGTGCCATTATCGTGTTGCTGCTAGCTTATTACGTCATGCAAACAAATTAAACCAAACACACGAGTTAACATAAATGTCTGTATGGAATCGGCGACGAGATAGTACCGTTATCGTGTTGCTGCTATCTTGTGACGTTTTGAAAACAGATGAAACCAAACACAAGTTAACATAATAATATCTGTGTGGAATTGGTGACGAGATTGTACCGTTATCGTGTTGCTGCTATCTTATCACGTCTTGAAAACAGATCAAACCAAACACAAGTTAACATAATAATGTCTGTGTGGAATTGGTGATAAGATCGTGCCATTATCGTGTGTATCTGTCGCGTCTTGAAAACAGATCCAATGAATCCCAAAAACCAAACAATGTTGTTTGTTTTTTACCCGCCCATTCAATGTTTTATTCCCCCATTCAAAGTCAAGCATTTCACACAATACGTCACATTTACAGCTGAGCTGCCAACATGAAATGTCAAAATCTCGTCGCTTCCAAGAGAAAAAAATTGAAAAAAGGACACAATAAATAGCATTAAAATCAATTATCTGCCTTCAGCATAATCAAAATATGCTCCAAATTCCTAAATACAGTTTCTAAGCAACCAAACTCTCCTTTTCAACAAGATTTATTGAATCAAAAACGCCTATGCAGTTCTCTAGCTGGAGCCAAAATGTCGTAATTCTACCATCTTTTCGTAGCACTCGGCAGGTCTGTACTTATATATCTTAACCTGAAGAAAAAACAACAATATGTACTTAAGATATTCTTTCGACTCAATGAATTTGGAGAAAAAAAATGCCATTCAAATTGTTAAAATATTTTCCATACCAAGAATACCTCTTGTCAGCTCCACGCACGTCGAAGATTGAGCTTGGTGAAAGAATTCGACAACGTTAACAATTGGAATTAGAATGAGAATAAATCAGCCGTACTCTGGAAAAACACGTCTTTGAAATTTTGGTCAGAAAACTCGTCCTTCAATACATATCGATCGATTGATTAAAATGACCTTCATCTTGTCAACAACAAACAAAATTATCTTTCAACCTCGGACTTCCGTGGAGACTTCCGGAAGTCCCAGGTTTGAGAGATTTTGACAATGACGATCGATCATTAATCGATTGATATAATTTGAAGGAAGAGTTTTCTGGCCAAAATTTCAAAGACAGTGTTTTTTTTTCCAGAGCAGCTGATACGTCCCGATTTATTCTCATTCCAATTATTGGAAACGTTGAATTCTTTCACCAAGCCAATCTTTGACGTAACGTATGTGAATCTGATAGCTAGATATTCTTGGAATGAAAACTATTTCAACATGGCGGGGTGTCAATCAATTTCAATGGAATTTTTTCACCCCCCAAAAGGCCATTGACTCGGAAAGTCTGACGTTGTGATGTAAGATGGAAACGCCCCTTAAAAGCTTTTATCTTTATGCATAATTAAGGTCCCGAAGTCGAACCCGAGTCTGGCCAGTTCTGTCGTACTCTGGAAAAAAAAACAACACATATTTGAAAATTTGGCCAGAAAATTCGTCCTTCAAATATCGATCGATTTAAATGACTCTCATCTTGTCAAAAACTCTCAAACTTGGACTTCCTTGAAGTCCCGGGTTTGAGAGTTTTAGCCAAGATGAGCTGAGAGTCATTTAAATCGATCGATATTTGAAGGACGAGTTTTCTGGCCAAATTTTCAAATATGTGTTTTTCCCGGAGTACGGCAGAACTGGACGTAGACTCATGGGAAAGAGTTTTTATTTATATTTTTTTTTTTGAAAACAGATCAAATTAAAACCAAACAAAAATAAACAAAAAAAAAAAAAAAAAAAAAAAAAAAAAAAAAAAAAAAAAAAAAAAAAAAAACAAACAAACAAAAAAAAACAAAAAAAATAACCAAACAAACAAAAAAAAAAAAAAACAAAAACAAAAACCCATTCAATATTATATCCACCCATTCAATGTCAAGCATTTCATACAACACGTCCCATTTATTAGGAGTTCTACAGTCTGATGTCACGTCCGCCTAGCAACGAGCAGCTTGGTTCTAAACAAAGAAATTCAGTACTTTTTATTCTTCATCATGGCTAGAACTTTTTCACATGTCATGTGGTCAGAATGTAAAAAAAGTCAAAACATGATCAGATTTAGAATGTTTTTCTCCTCGGGATACACTTTTATGCTATTTCATAAGGGCGTCCGCCATTATTCCGATAGTTTAGAACCAGTTACTAAGTTACTATGCGTCTTTACGAGGGAAGTGACGTCACGACTGTAGAAGCCTATTTAGATCCTACTCTGAAAATTATATGGTATATATGAAACACCCCCATCCCCTTCCCCATCAGATGATATGGACGCGAAATTTTCACTTGTCCACAAATTATAATAATATTTTCTGCTGGCGCTAAAATGACCTACAAGTGTTAAAAAAGGTTTTAATGCTTGTACTGCAACACCCCAATGAACATTGGGAAACATGTACACTATTTTGTTCAATGGTAAATAAAACTGTAGGACAGAATAGATTAAATATTTTTGTTCAGTTTTTAAAATTTTTTTTTGTCTCTACTCATTCTAATCCCAGACAAATGAAACCTGGGAACGCTCTAGACGAATTAATACACACGTTTTTTTCCCCTTCTCTCTGATGTATTAAACCCGACATGATGCCTAAAGCTCTTGTGAATCCATGTGACTAAGCGTGGAAGAATGGTGGAAAACTGTTCTTTGTAATATTATAATATACAAACGACAGCCATGTTCATGTCTAGTCAATATCATTCATTGCACAATGCTAATTTATACCACAATCAACATGGCCACAACAATAGGAAAGCCATGCTAAAAGTGCAAAGGAATTTTCAATTAAACAACAAGGATATGGATGGAGCCTGTGCCTGTGACTTCTTCCCATTGGATCCGTGGGATGATGGGAGGACAAGGACATTGAAATGGAAATAAAGGCGATATCAATGCAGACAAATTAATAGGGAACGAAGACATAGTCTTGTTATGCCGAGAATTTAATAACGTATGGCCTCAAAGAGGAATTTTGTTTGTGGGACGTTAGTCATTCGTTACATAATCCACCCTATCTACCCCTCACCTTCTTTCTCTCCAATTCTCTCTCTCTCTCTCTCTCTCTCTCTCTCTCTCTCTCTCTCTCTCTCTCCCGCTCCGTCCATCTCCCTCTACCTATCTCTCCCGCCCTCTCTCTCTCTCTCTCTCTCTCTCTCTCTCTCTCTCTCTCTTTCTTTTTTTTTTTTTTTCCCGGTCTCTCATACCCATCCCCCTCTCTCTATCTATCTCTCCTCTCCCTCCCCCCCCCCATCTCCCTCTCTCTCTCTCTCTCTCTCTCTCTACCTATCTATCTATCTTTCTCTTCCTTTCTTTATTTCTCTCTGTGTGTGTCTGTGCGCGCGCGCGTATCTGTATATGGACGTGAGTGTGTATTTTTTGAGTATGTCTGTATCGAGTGTGGACGATAAATATATTATAATAAATCAATGAATAATGAGATAAATAAATAATAAATAAATATAAAATGAATTTATCAGCTGTCGGCTTCTTCAAAAGTTAAGCCGCCCCAAGCCAAGCCATTCATTAATTCAACAAGTAGATGATAATGATAGATGTCTATGCTGATAACGACGATGATGAATGGCAATGCCAACGACTGTATGATTCGATATCCCCGCCCAGTCTCTCAGACGTGAACAATAATGGGTGACGTGTGTTGAAATGTACGGCTATGGATGTGGTCTTGTGGTAGGTATGATGACACTTGCTTTCGGGTCGGAAGGTCCTGGGTTCGAGCCTCGCTCACCCGGCGCATAGTTGTGAGTCTTTGGAAAAAACTCTTTACTCACATTCTCTCACCGAACTGAGGGTTAAAATGAGTACCTGGCCGTTTACTTAGTTGTCTCTGTCGGAATTTTTTTTTTTTTTTTGTAATATCGCCTAACAGGCGTCGGTCATGCCCCGTCCTACATGTTAAGTGTTGCTGTTGGCCAGGGACCCCGTGTAAAGCGCTTAGAGCACGTTTAGTTGATACTCCGCTATTTAAAAGCTCAATATTTTTGTTTGTTTGTGTGTTTGTTTGATCTAGTTACCGTAAGATATAATCAAAACTGTAAACACAAAAACGTTCGAGTAAACCGTACATTGTTTGGCAAATACAATGTAGAGCTTTATCCAGAATCTCGCGGAATCGAGGACTCTGTTTTCAGGTCATTTTCTGAT
>NC_088366.1:64786929-64789429 GCF_034508935.2 Berghia stephanieae | reverse complement strand
ACATTCCTTCCAAGTAAATAATACTGCCTCTTCTCTAGCCGTAGATTATATTGTCTGTATGACATTATTCGTTTTGATTCAGTTTCATGTTTTCTCCCACCACATGGTGATAATTGTCGACAGAAAAAAAAAAAGAATAATAAACCATAATCACCGCCACTAAGACAATTTAATAAGTCTGATGTCACGTCCGCCCAGCAACGAGCAGCTTGGTTCTAAACAAAGAAAATCATTACTTTTTATTCTCCAAGCTGGCTAGAACCTTTCATATGTCTTGTGATCAGAATGTGTAAAAGTCAAAACATGATCAAATTTATAATGTTTTTCTCCTCTGGATACACTTTTATGCTCGTTGGAGAAATATTTCATAAGGGCGTCCGTCATTGTTAGTTTATTACTTCGCGATGGTGGCGAACGAATCGGCGATCTCAAGAAGTGGGTGAGAGAGGGATCTAGAAATGACTTTGGGTTTGAAACGAATATTTTTGTGTTCGTGGATAGCTCACACGGTAGAGCCACGCTCTCACCTGCCAGGCGGAGTTGTCGTACCAATAAGGTCGCAGGTTCAAACCCCACCACCGCCGCGAAAAAAATTTTTATTCTCTATTGTCTTCTGGCACTTTTCTACTCACTTCATATCTTGTTGTTACCAACATAAGTGCCTGCTCCACTCACTTTTCTGAATTAAAAATTCACCCCATACACCGGAGCATACTCAATGTCTCAATCGTTTCTATGTTATATGTTTGTGATGAGAATATTGGCTATTAAGCTTAACTGCTGGTCAAAATTACTTCGCGATGGTGGCGAACGAATCGGCGATCTCAAGAAGTGGGTGAGAGAGGGATCTAGAAATGACTTTGGGTTTGAAACGAATATTTTTGTGTTCGTGGATAGCTCACACGGTAGAGCCACGCTCTCACCTGCCAGGCGGAGTTGTCGTACCAATAAGGTCGCAGGTTCAAACCCCACCACCGCCGCGAAAAAATTTTTTATTCTCTATTGTCTTCTGGCACTTTTCTACTCACTTCATATCTTGTTGTTACCAACATAAGTGCCTGCTCCACTCACTTTTCTGAATTAAAAATTCACCCCATACACCGGAGCATACTCAATGTCTCAATCGTTTCTATGTTATATGTTTGTGATGAGAATATTGGCTATTAAGCTTAACTGCTGGTCAAAATTACTTCGCGATGGTGGCGAACGAATCGGCGATCTCAAGAAGTGGGTGAGAGAGGGATCTAGAAATGACTTTGGGTTTGAAACGAATATTTTTGTGTTCGTGGATAGCTCACACGGTAGAGCCACGCTCTCACCTGCCAGGCGGAGTTGTCGTACCAATAAGGTCGCAGGTTCAAACCCCACCACCGCCGCGAAAAAAATTTTTATTCTCTATTGTCTTCTGGCACTTTTCTACTCACTTCATATCTTGTTGTTACCAACATAAGTGCCTGCTCCACTCACTTTTCTGAATTAAAAATTCACCCCATACACCGGAGCATACTCAATGTCTCAATCGTTTCTATGTTATATGTTTGTGATGAGAATATTGGCTATTAAGCTTAACTGCTGGTCAAAATTACTTCGCGATGGTGGCGAACGAATCGGCGATCTCAAGAAGTGGGTGAGAGAGGGATCTAGAAATGACTTTGGGTTTGAAACGAATATTTTTGTGTTCGTGGATAGCTCACACGGTAGAGCCACGCTCTCACCTGCCAGGCGGAGTTGTCGTACCAATAAGGTCGCAGGTTCAAACCCCACCACCGCCGCGAAAAAATTTTTTATTCTCTATTGTCTTCTGGCACTTTTCTACTCACTTCATATCTTGTTGTTACCAACATAAGTGCCTGCTCCACTCACTTTTCTGAATTAAAAATTCACCCCATACACCGGAGCATACTCAATGTCTCAATCGTTTCTATGTTATATGTTTGTGATGAGAATATTGGCTATTAAGCTTAACTGCTGGTCAAAATTACTTCGCGATGGTGGCGAACGAATCGGCGATCTCAAGAAGTGGGTGAGAGAGGGATCTAGAAATGACTTTGGGTTTGAAACGAATATTTTTGTGTTCGTGGATAGCTCACACGGTAGAGCCACGCTCTCACCTGCCAGGCGGAGTTGTCGTACCAATAAGGTCGCAGGTTCAAACCCCACCACCGCAGCGAAAAAATTTTTTATTCTCTATTGTCTTCTGGCACTTTTCTACTCACTTCATATCTTGATAGTTTAGGACCAGTTACTGAGTTACTATACGACACGACGTCACGACGGTTAAAGCCTATTACCTTGATGCATATACACATCTGCCTACTACTACGTATGGTGAGAGAGTGTGAATAAAAAGCCTTTTCCAAGGACTCAACTACGCGCTGAGCGAGCGAGGCTCGAACCCAGGACCTTCCGATCCGAAAGCGAGTGTCATCATACCACAAGACCACATAGCCCCACTGAGGGCCCAAGTCCCTATAGACATAGTCATTCATTTCTTACAAAA
>NC_088366.1:64784796-64786830 GCF_034508935.2 Berghia stephanieae | reverse complement strand
GAGAGAGAGAGAGAGAGAGAGAGAGAGTAGAAAGGAGAGAGAACGATCTTTAAAGAAAATGTGACCGATTTTCTCTAGAGGGTATTTTATCGTGTAGAACCAGATTTTCCATTGGATCGAGAGCTTGACTCATCAATATGGATGGACTCATTTCGTAGGGGAAAAATCTGTTTTGTTTTTAGAACTTTGGAGAAAAAAAACTTGAACGTTCGAATGCATGTTTGTCATTGTTGACTTCAGCCTCTGTTTTCTGTATCGAATTCATTCTGATATAACACATTGTGTCTCTAAACTCTGTTTTCTGTATCGAATTCATGCTGATATAACATATTGCGTCTTTAAACTCTGTTTTCTGTATCGAATTCATTCTGATATAACGCATTGTGTCTTTAAACTCTGTTTTCTGTATCGGATTCATTCTGATATAACGCATTGTGTCTTTAATCTCTGTTTTCTGTATCGGATTCATTCTGATATAACGCATTGTGTCTCTAAACTCTGTTTTCTGTATCGAATTTATTTTGATATAACGCATTGTGTCTTTAAACTATGTTTTCTGTATCGAATTTATTCTGATATAACACGGGATAGAGACGGTGGGTGACAACTAACATTTTTTTCACAACGTGCTGGGGCGCTTGCGATGTATGTACGAGTTTCAATGTACATTAGTACGGCATCTACAACAAAGAAAGTATTGGACTGGAACCCCCAGGGCAGAAGATCAAGGGGAAGGCCACGAGGAACATGGAGAAGAATTAAAGAAGCTGATATACAGAGAAGTGGTAAGACCTGGAATGAGATAAAAAAAAAAAGTTAGCTCAGGATAGAGAAGGATGGAAAATGTTTATCTGTGGCCTATACCCTGACCCAGGGTGAAAAAGGCAATGATGATGATGACGGCATCTATAAGGTGCAATGCGACATCAGCATAAAAGTGTCACGGTCACAGGGAAGTCACATATCGGGACCAAGTACGTCTGTTCCTGGCTAGAGTCACAATTTCGTCAATGGGCATAGAATCCAGAAGCTGCAATATTTATTAATCTTATTCAACCCTGATTCTATGATCCCCCCCCCCCCCCCCCCCCCCAACACCCATCCTCCCACCAACCACCCGCCCACCCACCCATTCATTCCCGTCTTTACAAACTTCCAGCAATAAACTATACTTGTATGGCTATACCAACCCACTCAGCAATAAACTATACTTGTATGGCTATACCAACCCACTCAGCAATAAACTATACTTGTATGGCTATACCAACCCACTCAGCAATAAACTATACTTGTATGGCTATACCAACCCACTCAGCAATAAACTATACTTGTATGGCTATACCAACCCACTCAGCAATAAACTATACTTGTATGGCTATACCAACCCACTCAGCAATAAACTATACTTGTATGGCTACACCAACCCACTCAGCAATAAACTCTACTTGTATGGCTATACCAACCCACTCAGCAATAAACTATACTTGTATGGCTATACCAACCCACTCAGCAATAAACTATACTTGTATGGCTATACCAACCCACTCAGCAATAAACTATACTTGTATGGCTATACCAACCCACTCAGCAATAAACTATACTTGTATGGCTATACCAACCCACTCAGCAATAAACTATACTTGTATGGCTATACCAACCCACTCAGCAATAAACTAAACTTGTATGGCTATACCAACCCACTCAGCAATAAACTCTACTTGTATGGCTATACCAACCCACTCAGCAATAAACTATACTTGTATGGCTATACCAACCCACTCAGCAATAAACTATACTTGTATGGCTATACCAACCCACTCAGCAATAAACTATACTTGAATGGCTATACCAACCCACTCAACAATAAACTATACTTGTATGGCTATACCAACCCATTCAGCAATAAACTATACTTGCATGGTTACACCAACCCACTCAGCAATAAACTATACTTGCATGGTTACACCAACCCACTCAGCAATAAACTATACTTGCATGGTTACACCAACCCACTCAGCAATAAACTATACTTGT
>NC_088366.1:64777296-64779796 GCF_034508935.2 Berghia stephanieae | reverse complement strand
AGCTCAATAAAAGCTTATAGATAAGAATGAAGTTGACGTCACTCGGGTCTCGCTCTGTTATTGTTATTGGGCTTTTTTTTTCATCCACGTTTATAAGTAATTCTCACTTAACTGTATTATCCAGACTATAAACTAATATCATGGTTACACAGAGTTTATTTTTGTGTGTTGGTCCGTTATATTTCCGGATGGCAATGTTGTGAGTATCTTAGCCAAGCCAAGCGCATCATATTATCTATAGGGAAACAAATCGGTTAAACAGTAAGTGGATTTAATGCCGACTATGCAAAATTTCATTGTCTATTAAAACTCGCCCCCTCAACTCCCCCCCCCCCCTCTTTTAAAATAATTTATGGGGTCACGTGACAAGTAAATATCGTCCACGCCCTTTCATTTCGGATTAGAGATGGCGAGGGGGGGGGGGGGGGGGGTCTACTACATAATAAAATTATAGCGTACATTAAGTGGATAAAAAGAAAAAAAATAAAGGGGTGGGGGGTGCCTACTACATAATAGTATTATAACGTAAATTAAGTGGATAAAAAGGGGGTGGGGGTGCCTACTACATAATAGTATTATAACGTAAATTAAGTGGATAAAAGGGGGTGGGGGTGTCCACTACATAATAGTATTATAACGTAAATTAAGTGGATAAAAGGGGGTGGGGTGCCTACTACATAATATAACGTAAATTAAGTGGATAAAAGGGGGTGGGGGTGCCTACTACATAATATAACGTAAATTAAGTGGATAAAAGGGGTGGGGGTGCCTACTACATAATATCACGTAAATTAAGTGGATAAAAGGGGGTGGGGGTGTCTACTACATAATAGTATTATAACGTAAATTAAGTGGATAAAAGGGGGTGGGGGTGCCTACTACATAATATCACGTAAATTAAGTGGATAAAAGGGGGTGGGGGTGTCTACTACATAATAGTATTATAACGTAAATTAAGTGGATAAAAGGGGGTGGGGGTGCCCACTACATAATATAACGTAAATTAAGTGGATAAAAGGGGGTGGGGGGTGTCTACTACATAATATAACGTAAATTAAGTGGATAAAAGGGGGTGGGGGTGCCTACTACATAATAGTATTATAACGTAAATTAAGTGGATAAAAGGGGGTGGGGGTGTCTACTACATAATATCACGTAAATTAAGTGGATAAAAGGGGGTGGGGTGTCTACTACATAATATAACGTAAATTAAGTGGATAAAAGGGGTGGGGGTGCCTACTACATAATATAACGTAAATTAAGTGGATAAAAGGGGGTGGGGGTGTCTACTACATAATATAACGTAAATTAAGTGGATAAAAGGGGGTGGGGGGTGCCTACTACATAATATAACGTAAATTAAGTGGATAAAAGGGGGTGGGGGTGTCTACTACATAATAGTATTATAACGTAAATTAAGTGGATAAAAGGGGGTGGGCATGGAGGGGGGGGGGGGTGTCTACTGCATAATATAACGTAAATTAAGTGGATAAAAGGGGGTGGGGGGTGTCTACTACATAATATAACGTAAATTAAGTGGATAAAAGGGGGTGGGGGGTGTCTACTACATAATATGGATAAAAGGGGTGGGGGTGTCTACTACATAATATAACGTAAATTAAGTGGATAAAAGGGGTGGGCATGGAGGGGGGGGTGTCTACTGCATAATATAACGTAAATTAAGTGGATAAAAGGGGGTGGGGGTGTCTACTACATAATATAACGTAAATTAAGTGGATAAAAGGGGGTGGGGGTGTCTACTACATAATATAACGTAAATTAAGTGGATAAAAGGGGGTGGGGGGTGTCTACTACATAATATAACGTAAATTAAGTGGATAAAAGGGGGTGGGGGGTGCCTACTACATAATATAACGTAAATTAAGTGGATAAAAGGGGGTGGGGGTGTCTGCTACATAATATAACGTAAATTAAGTGGATAAAAGGGGGTGGGGGTGTCTACTACATAATATAACGTAAATTAAGTGGAGAAAAGGGGTGGGGTGTCTACTACATAATATAACGTAAATTAAGTGGATAAAAGGGGGTGGGGGGTGCCTACTACATAATATAACGTAAATTAAGTGGATAAAAGGGGGTGGGCATGGAGGGGGGGGGTGTCTACTGCATCGTAGAACGTACATTAAGTGGGTTCTAAATAAATAAACTAAAAATTACAAAGACGATTCAAAATCCAATTTGCGGAAAACATAACAAACCTCCCCACCCCCCCCCCCCCCCCCCACCCACCACCAAAATAAAAATAAAAGAAAGACAGTACGAAAGCAAGAATGAAAGACAATACAAGAAAGAAATTGGGGGAAAGAAAAGAAAAGAAAGAAAACAGGCATTAGATAAATTATGTGAATCTTTTATTCCACGCTAAAAGAACGCAACGACTTCTGTGGTTTTCCGAAAGAAAAAAAAAAAAAAAAAAGAAAGCAACGAAACAAAGAAAACAACAAAAGAAGGACAAAAGAAAACAACAAAAGAAGGACAA
>NC_088366.1:64769796-64772296 GCF_034508935.2 Berghia stephanieae | reverse complement strand
GGAACATTGTCTGAAATTGCATGGAATTCTTCCCCTTATCTCTTCATTCCAAATTGTTCCATGTCTCGATGACTCAGTCCAAACGAACGAGTTTATTTTCTCCTTCTGGTTTTGTATTCCAGGCTTAGCCGATGCCAGATCTGTGGCTATTTATAGCGCAAGCCTGTCTGACAAATCAATTACGGAGGAGTTTGAAATCTTAAAAGGGGTTTGGGGGGGGGGGGGGGGGGTGATAACTGCCGTCAAAAAGTCAAAACATCCTCTCATTCCTTTAAAACAAAAAACGTTTTACTTCAAACATCGATATAATTACAATATCGATATGATCTCAGACTTGTCAAATCGTATTAAACATGAGACTGATTTAAACCATTAACTCACTCAACCCTAGAGACTTTTGCTACTTTTCAAAATTGGAAAAATGTATTAAAATGAGCATGTAGGTAGGCTACATAATTTTACTCAATTACCATTAACAAGCAAAAAACTATAAAACATTAGCTTTGATACTAGGCCTATAATATGTCTCAGAAAAATGTAATAAATAGGCATGGGGTAAAAGTAACCCCGGGTAAACTACGGATATAGTCGGTGTTAGGGTTGAATGAGTAAAGACGACATTTTTCAATGGCAGCAGCCTCTTATGGTTCTCACACTACTATGTTATGACGATCGACCCAATCAGCAGCAGCCTCTTATGGTTCTCACACTACTATGTTATGACGATCGACCCAATCAGCAAAGTCCCGTCCGCATTCGTGCACCGTCGCACATCGTCACAACACGCCGTTCGACCAGATGCTCTGCCGTCTCAGGTTCCTGCCCACAGCGGGTACATGTTGGACAGGTGGAAAGTCCCCACTGATGAAGCGCACTTGCCGTTAGGCAGCTCCTCGACCGAAGCCGATTCGTAGCCACCCAATGTCTCCTCTTACTGGTATCAAAGCCTGGCAACTTCTCACCAAGCTTATAGGAGTGTACGTCCCCGCCCCCACGAGGGATTGAATTCGTCCAAACCGACTTCCATCTCGTATGTGCAGCTCTAGACGTAGTCAGGGATTGTGCGTACAAGGTTGCCGGGACTTATTTCGGCATGACATGGCGAAACGATGACAGGGCAAACGAAAGACGGGCCGACCAAAGAATACCCGGGGAAGAGTTATAGAAGCAGACACTGGGGGGGTGATGGCACAGGACAGAAAAAGTGGAGAACGCTCATTGAAGGCATAAAAGCCAGTTGGGAAAAAATAAAAGGGCCAAATCAACTGTTAAACAAATAACATGTTGTACAAATCACATATTATACAAATCACATGTTGTACGAATCACATATTATTCAAATCACATGTACAAATCACATGTTGTACAAATCACAGTACAAATCATATATTGTACTTATCACACTTTGTACGAATCAAATGTCCAAATGAAATGTACAAATGACATAAGGAAATATTGTACGAATCAGATGTTATACGAATCAAATGTACAAATGAAATATTTTATATCTATTATGTTTAACATCGGGGTTTCACTAGTTGTATTTATCAAACCCTTTTTACTTTAACAAAACAAAACGTTAAAAAAATAGAAACCAAAAACCGCCCCCAAAAACAAAAACAAAAAAAAACAACAACAAAATACAACAACCTAACAAACAACAAACTTTTAAAAATAAAAAAACCCCCTAATCTGCCAATAGTTGCGGGAGCAATTTTAAAATAGGGTTCTAGGGTTCGCTAAAGCATAGCTCTGGATCATTAATTGTATCTAGTATTTACATCTGTGTAAAAAAACGCAAAAAAAAAAAAAAAAAAAAAAAACGAAAACCAGTGGTATTTTGGGGATTTAAAAACCCGGCCCTCAAAAAAAATACAAGGGGGAAAAAGATGGGGGAAAAAACACTAGCAGGGGGTAACAGTACAAAAGGGTGCTGGGGAAATTTTAAGGGGGTCACGTGATAAATAAAATCTGGAACAAGATTGGGGGTTTTATTTTATTTGTTTGTTTTTTTTGTTTGTTTGTTTTTTTTTTCTTAGAATATTTAAGTGTTTGTCCCTTGATAGTGAGTCATTTTTCCGCCCAAAGTAGCTTGTCTGATTAAATTTTGATATGAAAACTTCCCAAAAAAACGAAATGTTATTTAATGAAATTTACAACAGTAATTATGAGTGAAATTTGGATGGGTTGAAACCACCACCGTTTTTTTTTTTTTTTAAATCAAGTACTTAAACAATTGGGCCCCCCGAGTCCCATACAGTGTCCTGTCGTATTGACATTATGAATTTTTATTATCATCTTTAAAAAAACCCCATCATCATTTTTTTATTTATCATCGTCCCTTTGTCTCATCATCATCATCTCATCATTGTCGTCGTCGTCATTTTCATCATCATCATCCTTGTCATCATAATTATCGTCGTCATCAAATTTTTATTATTTTAAATTTTTTTATTATTAAATTTTTTAAATTTTTTTATTATTATTATTTTTTTTTATT
>NC_088366.1:64764349-64766849 GCF_034508935.2 Berghia stephanieae | reverse complement strand
AACAAACGACACTGGACTTACTTTAGTGCCCGCCAAAGCTCAACACTGTATGTGATTTACGACAGGACAACATCAAGCCTGCTTCATTTCTCTATCGACAAGTAACAAGTAAACGGCATCAAAAATATTACTATTAACAAAAACAACTTTGAAACCCCGTTTGCTTCATGGACGAAGAGCGCTTTGGTTTAAGTGAGACACTGACTCTACCTTGCGGCTATGTGGTCTTGTGGTAATGACAATAGCTTTTAGACCGGAAGGGCCTGGGTTCAAACCTCTCCCGGCGCATAATTGAGTCCTTGGACAAGGCTCTTTACTCAATTCTCTCAACGTACTCAGGTGCAAAATGAGTACCTGGTCGTTAACAGCGTTGTCTCTGTCCGAAAAAATTGTAATATCGCCTAACAGACGTCAGTCCTGTTCCGTCCTACATATTAAATGTTGCTGTTGGCCAGTGACCCCTTGTTAAGCGAAGCGTTTTGAGCACGTTTAGTGAATATTAAGCTATATAAAAGCTAAAAAAGCTCTATCTTGTGTTATGTCAGAGTAAACCTGGCGTTAGAAATTCTATTTATAATTTCTATTATGAAAATCAAAATTCAATTTGCATGCAATTGATGGGGCGAGTTTTTGTCTTTTCTTGAAAGGGGAAAAAGAAAAACTTTTATCAGTCAAATTTAATGAATTTTGACGTAAAAATTCAAACTTCAATATCTGGTCCAACCCGACATAATGGAATTTTTGGCACCTTTCAAGGAATTCCATCCCTCCAATGTCACGTGACATGACACGCATTGTGATTTCATTGGAGGAATTGGATTCCATTATCGTTTATATGGAATTCCTCCTCCACTAATGACGCGACACCCTGATCCAGACATCCGCCTACCTCTCTCAAAATGGTTCCAGAAACACAAACAAAAATAAAACATTCGTTAAGACTAGAAACACGCGAAAATGTATATATATATATATATATATATATATATATATATATATATATATATATATATATATATAATATGTATATAATGACAAATGATATATTATAATAGACATACTAAATAAATGTATATTTATAACACCAAACAAAATTGACATTGCTTTTAAACCTTTCAACGAGGTTTCTATTTATAATTTTAACTGCGATCTCGGGTTTTGTCTTCCATGCTTACAATATTATTATTATTATTTTATAACAACGTCATGCAATAACAATAAATTCTTGAAAAATGCAACACTGGCATATCTCGTCAAAGACGCGCTAATGAGTATTTCAAGAAGATAAGGTAAGAATGACATTTCTGTGTGTTTTGACAAGGTATGACGGGATACAACGCCACTTAGCGTTGGAAATGAATAAATCAGACAGTTATGGAAACAGAATAATTGGGAGATTGTTGTAGTCAGAGCTAATTTTGGACTCGAGAAAGGCACATTGAACGACGATAATCAGAATATAAAACACTTAAAACAAAATTATTGAAGTTTTTTTTTGTAACTTTCGATTTATACAGGGTGGTCTTTATATTCAACCTCGTTTAACCCTGTCCTTACCACCCATAGGAAAATCGTCATATTCGTTACGATGCAACAGACAATTTTCTCATTCTAATTTCTCTTCTACATCACAAAATGTAAAGAATTGCTTTGATTACAGCTAGCCATACATACTAAACACTGTGTTGTAGAGCTCACTTGTTACTTCTTTGTTTGAGTAAGAAAAGTCTATTCTTGTGTTGGGCGGGAGTGAATTTTCGGGGGAAATTCTCAAAATACTTGGTACGGAGAGAGTTAATATGTAACTTAAATTGTATACAGAGTGGTCGGTTACATTCAACCCCGTAAAATATGTAACTTAGAGTATACAAAGTGGTCGATTATACTCAACCCCGTGTATTGTGTAACTTTTGATTTATACAGGGTGGTCGTGATATTCAACCCCGTTTATGTAACCTTGAGTGTATACAATGTGATCGGTTATATTCAACTCCGTTTATGTAACCTTGAGTGTATACAATGTGATCGGTTATATTCAACCCGTTTATGTAACCTTGAGTGTATACAATGTGATCGGTTATATTCAACCCCGTTTATGTAACCTTGAGTGTATACAATGTGATCAGTTATATTCAACTCCGTTTATGTAACCTTGAGTGTATACAATGTGATCGGTTATATTCAACTCCGTTTATGTAACCTTGAGTGTATACAATGTGATCGGTTATATTCAACTCCGTTTATGTAACCTTGAGTGTATACAATGTGATCGGTTATATTCAACTCCGTTTATGTAACCTTGAGTGTATACAATGTGATCGGTTATATTCAACTCCGTTTATGTAACCTTGAGTGTATACAATGTGATCGGTTATATTCAACCCCGTTTATGTAACCTTGAGTGTATACAATGTGATCGGTTATATTCAACTCCGTTTATGTAACCTTGAGTGTATACAATGTGATCGGTTATATTCAACCCCGTTTATGTAACCTTGAG
>NC_088366.1:64759349-64761849 GCF_034508935.2 Berghia stephanieae | reverse complement strand
CCAGTCCAATTAGGCCTGGCGTGTTACTGGCAACACCTGAAATTACTATCTATAACAGTCACACACACACTTACATACATACACACACACACACACACACACACACACACACACACACGGGGCAAAATCATTAAGGTGCACCGTACGTGCATTATCGATACTTGAGCTCACGGTGTTACAGTGGACATGACGGGCAGGTATCGGACCGTGTTACTTGTTACTGTTATATCTATCATATCTATCCTACATAACACCTGGACGAAGGGAGGGAGGGAGTGAGGAAGAGAGTGAGTGAGTGAGTGAGTGAGGGAGTGAGGGAGAGAGTGGGCGAGTGAGGGTATCGAACTATGTTACTGTTATCTATCATATCTATCGTACACAACACATGGAGGAAGGGAGTGAGGGAGAGAGTGAGTGTGTGAGTGAGAGAGAGATAGAAAGAGAGAGAGAGTGTGTGTGTGAGTGAGAGAGAGTAAATGGAGTGAGAGAGAGAGAGTGTGTGAG
This sequence comes from Berghia stephanieae, assembly GCF_034508935.2. Classification (NCBI taxonomy): domain Eukaryota; kingdom Metazoa; phylum Mollusca; class Gastropoda; order Nudibranchia; family Aeolidiidae; genus Berghia; species Berghia stephanieae. The sequence goes on along the minus strand of NC_088366.1, from coordinate 64,761,345 downwards.
TGAGGGGAGAGAGAGAGAGAGAGAGAGAGGAGAGAGAGAGAAAGTAAGTGAGTGAGGAGAGAGAGAGAGAGAGTGTGGGAGTGAGTGAGAGAGAGAGAAGTGAGTGAGAGAGAGAGTGAGTGAGAGAGAGAGAGAGTGAGTGAGAGAGAGAGAGTGGGTGAGAGAGAGAGAGTGAGAGAGTAGAGAGAGAAAGTGAGTGAGGGGATGAGTGATGGAGGGAGAGAGTGAGGGAGTGAGTGAGGATAGAGTGAGTGAGTGAGTGAGTGAGTGAGTGAATGAGGGAGTGAGTGGGCCAGTGAGTGAGTGAGTAAGTACCTAATCTTGAATGACGCACACAAAACTCTTTAACTCTTGAACCCTCAAGTTCTCGTACCTGATTATTGCTAGTCCCAATTCATCCAGACCTCACAACGACCACAGCAGCGACTCACAAAGACTCCACTAGTTCTATATGAAGCAGTTTTATTATATTATTCTTATTCAAATGTTTATTTTCTCCGCTTTCTTTTTATAATTGTCACCGTCCCATGAAATGCATTGTAGGAGGGCTCTTTCAGAAATAACCGAAAAATGCCTATTGCTCAGCAACCAGTGGAGATTTTTTAATTCTGTAAACGACATGATATTCCTTATTTCCTTACGGATATTCCCAGAAATTATAAAGTGCATCATTTTGCACAATGAATTTCTAGACGATTTTAAAGATGGCAGCCCACCTTGAAACTTGGTCAAAGGAGGAAATCAGAGCTGTCATACGTTTTTTGAACCCCAAAAGTCTGAATCCTACCGAAATTCATAAAGAACTTCAGAGTGTATATGGTGAGCATGTTATAAGCCGTACACAAGTCTATCACTGGTGTAATTTGTTTGAAGCCGGCCATTCCGACTTGACAGACAGGGAAGGGAGAGGGCGTTCGATAACTGCGACGTCAGAAGACAATGTGAAGCGAGTTGATGAGCTTATTCGTCAAGACAGGAGGTTGAAACTTAATGAAATCGCAAGCAGTCTTGAAATTTCGGAAACTTCTGCCCATAGAATTGTATTTGATGAACTTGGCTACAGAAAAGTCAGCGCAAGATAGGTTCCTAAGCAATTGACAGACAATCATAAAGAACAAAGATTGGACATCTGCAGGGAACTTTTGAGAAGAAGCAAGAGCTCACGCAGGGTTCACGGGCATACTGCCAACGCCGGCGGAGACTTTCTAGGGTACGATGTGACTTTTCTTGACAGCATAGTCACCGGTGATGAGACTTGGTTGCACCATTGCACCCCAGAAACAAAGCAAGATTCGTTGACATGGAAACATCCATCCTCACCTGTCACGAAAAAATTCAAAGTCATGCGGTCAGCAAAGAAAATAATGGGAACTGTTTTCTGGGACAGTCGTGGTGTTATTCTGTTCGAAACCTTACAACCTGGAGAAAAAATCAATGCTGCAAGGTACTGCCAAACTCTTGACAAGCTTAGGGAGGCCATTCGCAGAAAGCGCCCTGGGCAGTTGACCAACGGGGTCATTTTGCAATACGACAACGCTACACCCCACACAGCACGAGTGACGCAAGGTTGGCTAGAGAAATATGGATGGGAGATTTTGCCACACCCACCTCACAGTCCAGACCTCGCACCATCTGATTATCACCTCTTTGGGCCACTGAAACGTGAGCTGACAGGAAAGCGCTTTGATGTCGATGAAGAGCTTGTTGACCATGTGCGGAAATGGCTACAAAACCTTGACGGAAATTTCTTCCGAGAGGGTATCTATTCCATGGTGCGGCGTTGGCAGAAGTGTGTCGACAGACTTGGCTGTTACGTAGAGAAATGAAGGAAGAGTCAAGGTATGAACACGTGCAAGAATTTTGTTGATAGCATAAAAAACGCGGATTTTACAGGCATTTTTCGGTTAATTATGAAAGAGCCCTCGTAGAAGGGAGAGTCTGTTGTTACCTTTGCCTTCCAGTGGAATTCTACCAGACAGACGATGAATCGAATTCC
>NC_088366.1:64751849-64754349 GCF_034508935.2 Berghia stephanieae | reverse complement strand
TGCTGCTCCCCGTCACCTGCTGCTCCCCGTCTCCAAATACAAATAAAAAGACACCGCTTGCTGCTGGCGGGAGGTCCCAGGCTTCAATAGTGGATCCCCACTGTGACGATAACTATGCATGGCCCATTATCATCTAGTATGTGATGACAATGCTATGGTGGCCACAAGAAATGTTTGGATTGTACTCTACAGGGACCACAGACCGTATTTATGACAAGGACATCGTACTGACTGACATAACAAGGTTGCCTTCTTTGGAAGAAACACGGACCGTTACGGCTAGAGATAGAATGCGCTTGGCCAAGGAGTTCACAACAATGCCATCCGGAAGTATAACGGGCCAACACACAATCTCTGTGTAACCATGAACTTTTATAGACTGGTTAATACAGTTTAGTGAGAACAACTCACAAACGCGGATGGCAAAAACAATAACAAAGGCCTGAGTGACGTTATCTGCATCCTATCTATACTGTGGTCTAGTTGTATGCAAGGCACTCGCTTTCGGATCGGAGGAAGGTCCTGGGCTCGAGCTTCATTCGCTCGGCGCAAAGTTGAGTCCTTTGAAAAGGCACTTTACTCACATTCTCTCACCGTACTCAGGTGTAAAATGAGTACCTGTCCGTTAACAGCATTGTCTATGTCCGGAAAAAAAAATGTGATATTGCCTAACAGGGGTCATTCTGGTTCTACATGTTACGTGTTGCTGTGTTCAGAGAACGTTTGTAAAGCGCTTTGAGCACATTTAGTGGATATTGCGCTATATAAAAGCTCAATTTTTTTTATTAAGTATTAAAATATATTTTGGCCAGAAAAAACTCCCTCAAATATCGATCTATTAAAATGATCCTCATCTTGCTGACCTGAAAAATACTTTTTTTTAAAAAAAAGGCAAACAAACAAAAAATCCGTGAGCTTTTATATAGCGCGATATCCACTAAATGTGCTCAACCTGCAGCTAACGCCTAGGTTATTCCAGTCTTCCCTTGGAATAGACCATAGAAATAAATTTCCCCTATGGGTATGAATAAAGCGAATTTTACTTATTTTTATTATTTTTTTATTATATATAACTGTTCGTATTCGTTTATTTATCATTCATGATAGAAGCGGCGAGTCCATTATGATTATTGCTGACATTGTCCGAATGACACGAGCTTCATTTATTCTGTCAATTCTATGACAACTACGAAGAAATATCGTTCAGGGCCAGGGCCAGGGCCAGGGCCAGCGGAGGACGACGACGAGATAACGATCGGAATTGACACCTTCACCTGGTAAGGACGAATTCCTTCCGTCCAGACATTTCCATTATCGCATAAATTGACATCGGTTGCCTGGTCGGGGAGTCTACCTTGACCTGTCACCAAAATTACTTGAAATCACAATACGACACGAACCACCCCCCCCCCCCCCCACCACCCCCTCAAACACACACAAACCCCACGACCCCTTCTGATAAATTTATGAATGATTAAATGAACACGGGATAGATATCAATGGGTTTTTTTCTTCTTACATACATGTGTGATTCGGATACCAATATTATGGGGTTTTTTTTTTTCCAATTTCGTTGGGATATCAATAATATGTCTTTTTCTTTTATACATAGCTGGGGTGGTATGACATTCGCTTTCCGATCAGAAGGTCCTGGGTTCGAGCCTAGCTCGGCACATAGTTCAGTCCTTGGAAAAGGCTCTTTACTCATATTCTCACCCGTACTCAGGTGTAAAATGAGTACCTGGCTGTTAACAGCGTTGTCTTTGTCGGAAAAAATTGCAATATCGTCTAACAGGCGTCGTGTACCGTTCACATGTTAAAATATTATCTTGCTGTTTGTCAGAGACCCCTTGTAAAGCGCATTGATCACATTTAGTGGATATTGCGCTATATAAAAGCTCAATTTTATTTGAACTCAGTACCGACACTGTGCCAGGTCATTGTTTTATCGTTATCAGTAAAGGATATTTTCGTCTCACCATGTGAACCCACTTAGGGTTAAATTGAGAGATCAGAGAGTCTGGCATTGTGTTTGAGTGGGTCTTGGAAGAAAATAGGGGAGGGGAGAGGCTGGGGAGAGAGAGAGAGAGAGAGGAGAGAGAGAGAGGAGAGAGAGAGAGAGACAGAGAGAGAGATAGAGAGACAGACAGAGAGAGAGAGAGAGATGGGGGCGGGGGGGGGGGGGGGGGTGGGATAATATAGAACGTGTGTTTGTGTGCTGATGTGCAATTGTGTGCATGTGTAGTGCAATTGTATGCATGTGTGTGCTATGGCGTGCATGTGTGGATGTTGTGGATGTTTTGGCCGGCGTCCGTAAATACAATACAATGACTGCTGCATGTCTTTGCATTCCGTTTTTGATTGGTGCCACGTGGTACCTACACACGTGTACGTATTCACTAATCACTCATCGTCACCATCAATGTCTATTTATAGCCCAGTGGAACTCTCTCTCTCTCTCTCTCTCCTCTCTCTCTCTCTCTCTCTCCTCTCTCTCTCT
>NC_088366.1:64731727-64751749 GCF_034508935.2 Berghia stephanieae | reverse complement strand
TTTTTTATTATATAACTGTTCGTATTCGTTTATTTATCATTCATGATAGAAGCGGCGAGTCCATTATGATTATTGCTGACATTGTCCGAATGACACGAGCTTCATTATTCTGTCAATTCTATGACAACTACGAAGAAATATCGTTCAGGGCCAGGGCCAGGGCCAGGGCCAGCGGAGGACGACGACGAGATAACGATCGGAATTGACACCTTCACCTGGTAAGGACGAATTCCTTCCGTCCAGACATTTCCATTATCGCATAAATTGACATCGGTTGCCTGGTCGGGGAGTCTACCTTGACCTGTCACCAAAATTACTTGAAATCACAATACGACACGAACCACCCCCCCCCCCCCCCACCCACCCCCTCAAACACACACAAACCCCACGACCCCTTCTGATAAATTTATGAATGATTAAATGAACACGGGATAGATATCAATGGGTTTTTTTCTTCTTACATACATGTGTGATTCGGATACCAATATTATGGGGTTTTTTTTTTCCAATTTCGTTGGGATATCAATAATATGTCTTTTTCTTTTATACATAGCTGGGGTGGTATGACATTCGCTTTCCGATCAGAAGGTCCTGGGTTCGAGCCTAGCTCGGCACATAGTTCAGTCCTTGGAAAAGGCTCTTTACTCATATTCTCACCCGTACTCAGGTGTAAAATGAGTACCTGGCTGTTAACAGCGTTGTCTTTGTCGGAAAAAATTGCAATATCGTCTAACAGGCGTCGTGTACCGTTCACATGTTAAAATATTATCTTGCTGTTTGTCAGAGACCCCTTGTAAAGCGCATTGATCACATTTAGTGGATATTGCGCTATATAAAAGCTCAATTTTATTTGAACTCAGTACCGACACTGTGCCAGGTCATTGTTTTATCGTTATCAGTAAAGGATATTTTCGTCTCACCATGTGAACCCACTTAGGGTTAAATTGAGAGATCAGAGAGTCTGGCATTGTGTTTGAGTGGGTCTTGGAAGAAAATAGGGGGAGGGGAGAGGCTGGGGAGAGAGAGAGAGAGAGAGAGAGAGAGAGAGAGAGAGAGAGAGAGAGACAGAGAGAGAGATAGAGAGACAGACAGAGAGAGAGAGAGAAGATGGGGGCGGGGGGGGGGGGGGGGGGTGGGATAATATAGAACGTGTGTTTGTGTGCTGATGTGCAATTGTGTGCATGTGTAGTGCAATTGTATGCATGTGTGTGCTATGGCGTGCATGTGTGGATGTTGTGAGTGTTTTGGCCGGCGTCCGTAAATACAATACAATGACTGCTGCATGTCTTTGCATTCCGTTTTTGATTGGTGCCACGTGGTACCTACACACGTGTACGTATTCACTAATCACTCATCGTCACCATCAATGTCTATTTATAGCCCAGTGGAACTCTCTCTCTCTCTCTCTCTCTCTCTCTCTCTCTCTCTCTCTCTCTCTCTCTCTCTGTGTGTGTGTGTGTGTATGAGAATGAGGTGCTTAGAGACTACACTTGCTGCACTTGGTTGTCAGCATAATGGACACATAGCAATGTGACAGTCTGGTCGTGTGTGTGTGTGTGTGTGTGTGTGTGTGTGTGTGTGTGTGTCAAAGATGATTACAATTGACATGAGACTAATTCTGCCGTACTCTGAAAAAAACCCATATTTAAAATTTTGGCCAGAAAACTCGTCCTTCAAATATCGATGGATGTAAATGACCCTCATCTTGGCCAAAAAAAAAACTTTCAAACCTGGGACTTCGCTCTTGGCAAAAAAACAAAAACAAAAAACAAACCTCTCACACCTGGGACTTCGCGAAGTCCCAAGTTTGAGAGGGTTTTATTTTGCCAAGATGAGGGTCATTCAAATCGATCGATATTTTTGAAGGACGAGTTTTCTGGCCAAATCTTTAAATATGGGTTTTTCCAGAGTACGACAGTATAGGTCTGGAATCTAAGGTGGTCATTCATTGTGGGACTGGTTAGACAAAAAAATAGTGACATAAAGAGAGGCCCGTTTGTGGATAGAATGTACACACATGTCCCGTGGTTGAAGGGAAACAGACAAATCATACACAGACAAATACGGGAGCATTGCAGTCATGCCGCTGGCAAATAGTGCGGGGCGGTCCTTGGCAAGCTTGGACCACGGTCCTACGGTCCTTGGGAAATGAAGACCGCAAGGACCGGTCCTTTTCGACATTGAACATTCCTGAGAGACTGTTGGAAATTCGAACCGGTTTGACCTTTGAGAGCGTGGGATCGTTCATTCTTGAACCGTTAAAGACCGCTACACGATGAAAACCGTGGCCTACAGGAGTAAAACACACGGAGTAGTCACACTCATTTCAAATTGTAACCTAATTAGAGAAGAGGGGTGATGCCTTCTTTATTTGCTCACCGTACTTCATTGTTACTTCGATAATTTAATAAAATTTGAAATTTATCCCCATTAACGGAGATAATGGCATCGCCCAAGGCGTTGATCGAGTTGTTCGTGGCGTTGATACACACACGCAACTCCCACCCCCCCCCCCCCCCCCCCCCACACACACACATTAGAGGGCAGCGAGCATTGAAGAGTAAGAGAGAGACGTGAAGTTATAATAAGAGGGGTCGATGGTGACTTTTCGCCAGATCTAACAAACTCAGCTACCCATTCATTGCTGAGTAGACAGGGATTCAGAAAAAAATCGACTGCACCCGGGATCGATCTCTGGCCCTTTGCGTATAAAGAGAGTACTCTATCAACTGAGCTATCGGGGTCCCCAAATATTCTATTGGACTTTTTTAAAATTCAGACGTTATAACTGGGTTTTTTGGAAGGAAGAAACTAATGAAACTCATATTATTTGATTAGTAAAAACACCAAACGAAATTTTAATATTATTGTATTATTTTAAATGACAACACTGCGATAGAAAGGAGTGGTGACAAGAGATGGACAAAAGAAAACAAAAAATCAGACTTGCAACTTGCTAGGTTCGACACACACACACACACACACACACACACACACAACACACACACACAAACACACACATCTTTTGTAGTCACATACATTTCAAACAATAACCCATTAGAGAAGAGGGGTCATGCCTTCACCATAGATCATTGTCATTGCGATCATTATGGTGTAGTAAATTTTGAAATTTACCCCGTATAATGGAATCGTCCAAGGCGTGCGCCTCCTGTTCCCCCCATCTCACACACGAAAGGGCGGTTTGCGGAGTGGAGGTTGGTGGTCGTCTGCCTGTATGGTCGTCTGTGTCGTTTAGTGTATGGCAAAGGGGGGTGGGTGCAATTAATTAAGTGGGATGGGTGGTGATTGGTGGAAGATAGGCAACCGAAGCAACGAATCGCTGGGGAAGTAGTAGGCTATGGCGCGAGACCGTAGGACCGTGGTCCTTGCAAGGACCGCCCCGCACTAGTTGAAAGGTGATAAGAAGTGAGGACCGGCGCCGGTCTTCCCCTCTGGGACCGGTCTTCGGTTCACAGCTAAAAGACCGTCGGACCGCGGTCCAGACCGGTCTTCAGCGCGGCACTACTGGCAAACAACTATGGCATTTTTTATTTTTTTTAAATACACAAATGTTAGAATTCTGTCCAATACAGGCAAACGTTAGAATTCTGCCCTCAGGGACAAACGTTAGGATTTGTCCTTCGTGAACAAGCGTTAGAATTCTCTTCTTCAGGGACAAACGTTAGAATTCTGTCCATGGAAAAACGTTAGAATTCTCTTCTTCAGGGACAAACGTTAGAATTCTGTCCTTTACACGGACACACGTTAGAAATTTGTCCTTCACGGACAAACGTTAGAATTCTGTCCTTCACGGACAAACGTTAGAATTCTGTCCTTCACGGACAAACGTTAGAATTCTGTCCTTCACGGACAAACGTTAGAATTCTATCATCTACGGACAATAAATACGTTTGTTCTTTTCGACCAGACAATTTCTACTAACATCGATAGATGACGGGGACTCCAAACTTGTCAACAAACCTTAAGATCGAGAAGTCTCAGGTTTAAATTCTTTTTTTTTTTGTCAAATTAGAAATCACCTTTGACCCATCCGGATCAAAAGTACGGGAGACGCTGCATAATGGAACTCCCATGTTTACAAAAGTTTAATTTGGTAAACAAAGCACCGTCTGCAATTGTTATGTAGGTATTCATTTTCAAGCTCCTGAGAAAATTAAGTTCACTCGGCACACATCATCATATTGTCATTATCTCCCCTGGCGTATTTTATTTTGAAGGACAAAAAGTTACACAGAATTTGCACCGCTTGTGGCAAATAATCTCATTGTAATGATAAGATTACGGGTGATTCAACTGACACGGTAATAATGGCTGTCGGTTGATGTACTGTCATCTGTGGTTGCTTTAGTTTAGGGTCAGAGGCTAAAGGTTGAGAGGGTATAAAGGTCGATGATGATAATAAAAATACTAATACCGACATCAAAGGATATTATTTACAAAATACATCTGGTACCGTGGAAAGTACTGACGGGGACGCGTACCATTTAACCTCGAGGTCAATTGCAAACAAGATTGTATGCAGTGAGTTAAACACGGGAAGGTTTTTTTTTTTTTTTTCCATTCCCTGTAAATGGCTTTAACCTTGAGAGAAATGGACTTGGTAACAAAATAAACAACACTGATACAGGATATAAATATGAACATGCACTGGCACTGGCATTGTCGTCTGTAGTGTTGCATTCATCCTGTTTTGTTGATAAAGGGGAAACCCGAAACGTCGATTGTATCTGTTTACAAATTAAATTAAAGCTTACATTCAATTTCACATTGTTATTTATTTCTTCGATCTTCAAGCAGAAACATTTACATTACTCTAACAGACTATAAACGTTTAAGGCTTCTGTGTATTGGAGCGATTCGTCTCGTGGGCAGAACAAGTGAATATTTTACCTAAATGACACTGGCTTTCGGATCCGAAGATCCTGGGTTCGACCTTCGCTGGGCGCATAGTTCAGTTCTTGGAAAAAAAAAGGCTCTTTACTCACATTCTCTCACAGTACTCAGGTGTAAAATGAGTACCTGGCCGTCAACACCGTTGTCTCTGTCGAAAAAATTGTAATATCGCCTCACACGTCATGTCTCGTTCTACGTACATGTTACGTGTTGCTGTTTGTCAGGGAACCTTTAAATAGCGCTTTGAGCACGTTTAGTGGATGTTGCGCTGTATAAAAGGGCAATTTTTGGGGTTTTTTTTTAAATTGATAAGTCACTTAAATGTGTTGTTTACGTAAAATAGAAAATGTTTTTAAAATATACTGACTGTTGTAACGTTATCGTAGAGAGACAATAAAATCAAAGCGCCACAGCAATGAGGAAGATATTTTAACATTTTTTGATGACGTCATTTAATGACATACATTCAAAAGCCACCAATTAGATGACATGTGTAAATGTTGCTGCTCGAAGCTCGAAGAAATAAATAATAACATGAAATTGAGTGTAAGCTTCAATTTAATTACAAAAACAGATCTGTTTTTGTAATTAAATTGAAGCTTACATTCAACTTCACGTTATTACCAATTAGATGACAGTAAACAAACGCATTTTTTGTTATTGAAAATATCAAATTAAGAAATTAAGGAGCAGGCACCGGTCTAAGATATAGATCTGAACAAGTGTGTGTGAAAGGTGCCAGACAAAGAAAAAAAAAGAAAGAAATATACAAGGAAAAAAAAAACATTCCAAAAAAAATCAGTCTAGTCTACCTCGACTGCTGAGGATCGAACCGATCCGAAATCGAGTGTCATACCACATGACCACACAGCCGCATCAATGTGTTCAGAAGATTTTGTTTGTTTGTTTGTCTTGACATTGGACGAAGATGTGGGATCAAATCGACTTCCGGTAACAGTCGATATCACAGGCTATAAACAGAAAATATTACAGTTTAATTAATCATGAAATAGTGTTGGTTGCTGTTCTTGAATTTATTATTTCCGTCTCCCCCTCCCCCCCCCCCTCCCCCTCCCCCTCCCCCTCCCCACACACACACTTCCGCCACTCTGTCCTATTGTCAACTCTATGCACACGTTATTGGATGCGCTTGGCTAAGAAGCTCACAACATTGCCATCCGGAAGTATAACGGACCAACACACAAAACTCTGTGTAACCTTGAACGTTTATAGTCTAGATAATACTGTTAAGTGATAATTACTCATAAACGTGGATGGCAAACAACAATATCAAAGGCCCCGAGTGACGTCAACTTCATACCATGGTGAATAGCTGGATGACTCATCAAATTAGAACAAGAGGTTTGGGGAGTAAAAAGGAAAATAAATGCATTGTGGGGCGGATATTATCCCCATCACGTGACCGTAATTGCAGGAAGAAGGGAGGTAATATTTCAGTCGTGTTGTGTTTTACAGATGCGGTTATGATGATGATGGTGGTGGCGGTTGTAGTGGTAGTGGTGGTAGTGGTGGCAGTGGCGGTGGTGATGATTTCTCCCCTGGATGGCATCAAAATTAGAGATAGAGAGACAATAAAATCCCCGCGCCAAAGCAATGAGGAAGAAAATCTAACATTTTTGATGACGTAATTTCATTCGATAAATTCAAAAGCCACTAATTAGATGAAAATAAATAAACGTTTCCATTGTAGTCTCGAACGAAAACTTTGATGTGTTTTTTTCTGAATAAACATACAGCTTAAAAAATAGCATCAACAGCGACCGTAAATAAAGCGCTTTGAGCACGTTTAAAGGATACTGCCCTGTATGAAGATGTAAAATTAATTGATGGGAGTTTATCAAATTTCTAAATCAGACATAGTATCTCACTTTGATGTATATTTAAAAATTTCAATTACATTTAATGTTATTGTGGCGTAAATTTAAAAATTTGTCACCCAAGGAATTATTAATCATTTTTTGCATTTCCTCTTTTATTCTCGACATTGTAAGGGCCTTTGGGACGCTTGTACTTGTGTCAAAACAACAAAGAAATGTTTTAATTGGAATTCCACGATCTGTCACTGATCGAAAGGTCGGCCATAAATCGGTCGCCTGTCGCTGTCAGACTGTCTTCACACGAGTTAACATAAATGTCTGTTGTCTGTATGGAATTGATGACGAGATCCTGGCATTGTCGTCTAGCTGTTATCTTGTCACGTCAGTCTTCAAATCAGATCAAACCAAACACAAGTTTACATAAATGTCTGTATGGAATTGGTGACGAGATTGTGGCATTGTCGTGTTGCTGCTAGCTTATTACGTCTTGAAAACAGATCAAATCAATCACACGAGTTAATATAATGTCTGTGTGGAATCGGTGACGAGATTGTACCGTTAATCGTGTTGCTGCTAGCTTATTACGTCTTGAAAACAGATCAAACCAAACACAAGTTAACATAATAATGTCGGTGTGGAATTGGTGATAAGATCGTGCCATTATCGTGTTGCTGCTAGCTTATTACGTCCTGCAAACAAATTAAACCAAACACACGAGTTAACATAAATGTCTGTATGGAATCGGCGACGAGATAGTACCGTTATCGTGTTGCTGCTATCTTATGACGTTTTGAAAACAGATGAAACCAAACACAAGTTAACATAATATCTGTGTGGAATTGGTGACGAGATTGTACCGTTATCGTGTTGCTGCTATCTTATCACGTCTTGAAAACAGATCAAACCAAACACAAGTTAACATAATAATATCTGTGTGGAATTGGTGATAAGATTGTACCATTATCGTGTGTATCTGTCGCGTCTTGAAAACAGATCCAATGAATTCCAAAAACCAAACAATGTTGTTTGTTTTTTACCCGCCCATTCAATGTTTTATTCCCCCATTCAAAGTCAAGCATTTCACACAATACGTCACATTTACAGCTGAGCTGCCAACATGAAATGTCAAAATCTCGTCGCTTCCAAGAGAAAAAAATTGAAAAAAGGACACAATAAATAGCATTAAAATCAATTATCTGCCTTCAGCATAATCAAAATATGCTCCAAATTCCTAAATACAGTTTCTAAGCAACCAAACTCTCCTTTTCAACAAGATTTATTGAATCAAAAACGCCTATGCAGTTCTCTAGCTGGAGCCAAAATGTCGTAATTCTACCATATTTTCGTAGCACTCGGCAGGTCTGTACTTATATATCTTAACCTGAAGAAAAAACAACAATATGTACTTAAGATATTCTTTCGACTCAAGGACTTTGGAGAAAAAAAATGCCATTCAAATTGTTGAAATATTTTCCATACCAAGAATACCTCTTGTCAGCTCCACGGACGTCGAAGATTGGAGCTTGGTGAAAGAATTCGACAACGTTAACGATTGGAATTAGAATGAGAATAAATCAGCCGTACTCTGGAAAAACACGTCTTTGAAATTTTGACCAGAAAACTCGTCCTTCAAATAAATATCGATCGATTGATTAAAATGACATTCATTTGTCCGAAAACTCTCAAGCTGGAATTCACGTGAAGACTTTCGGAAGTCCCAGGTTTGAAAGATTTTGACAATGACGATCGATCATAAATCGATTGATATAATTTGAAGGAAGAGTTTTCTGGCCAAAATTTAAAAGACAGTGTTTTTTTTCCAGAGCAGCTGATACGTCCCGATTTATTCTCATTCCAATTATTGGAAACGTTGAATTCTTTCACCAACCCCAATCTTTGACGTAACGTGCGTGAATCTGACAGCTAGATATCCTTGGAATGAAAACTATTTCATCACGGCGGGTGTAAATCAATTTCAATGGAATTTTTCACCCCCAAAAAAGGCCATTGACTCGGAAAGTCTGACGTTGTGATGTAAGATGGAAACGCCCCTTAAACGCTTTTATATTTATGCATAATTAAGGTCCCAAAGTCGAACCCGAGTCTGGCCAATTCTGCCGTACTCTGGAAAAAAAAAACAACAAATATTTAGAAATTTGGCCAGAAAACTCGTCCTTCAAATATCGATCGATTTAAATGACTCTTGTCTTGGCAAAAACTCTCAAACCCGGGACTTCGTTCTAAACAAAGAAATTCAGTACGTTTTATTCTTCATGATAGCTGGCTAGAACTTTTTCACATGTCATGTGATCAGAATGTAAAAAAAAGGTCAAAACATGATCAGATTTAGCGTACGCCATTATTCCGATAGTTCAGAACCAGTTACTAAGTTACTATGCGTCATACGAGGAAGTGACGTCATGCCGGTAGAAGCCTATTTTTTATCCTACTCTGAAATTAAAAAAAATTATATAAAAAACACCCCCCCCCCCCCCCCCCCCTTCCCGATCAGATGACATGGACGCGAAATGTTCCCTCGTCCACAAATTATATTGTCTGCTGGCGCTGAAATGACCTAAAAGTGTTTAAAAGGTTTGAATGCTTGTACTTCAACACTTTCAGAAATATTGAGAACATGTACACTATTTTGTTCAATGGTAAATAAAACTGTAGGACAGAATAGATTAAATATTTTTGTTCAGTTTTTTTTTTCAATTTTTTTTTTTTTTGTCTCTACGCCTTCTTATCCCAGACAAACTAAACCTGGGAACGCTCTAGACGAAACAATACACACGTTTTTTCTTCTCTCTGATTTATTAAACCCGACAAGATGCCTAAAAATCTTCTGTGAATCCATGTGACTAATTGTGGAGGAATGGTGGAAAAATGTGCTTTATAATATTATAATATACAAACCGCAGCAATACTCATTTCTCGTCAATATCATTCGTGTATGTACAATGCTAATTTATACCAATATCAACATGGCCACAATAGGAAAGCCATGCTAAAAGTGCAAAGGAATTTTCAATTAAACAACAAGGATATGGATGGAGCCTGTGCCTGTGACTTCTTCCCATTGGATCCGTGGGATGATGGGAGGACAAGGACATTGAAATGGAAATAAAGGCGATATCAATGCAGACAAATTAATAGGGAACGAAGACATAGTCTTGTTATGCCGAGAATTTAATAACGTATGGCCTAGTGCGGGGCGGTCCTTGGCAAGCTTAAGGACCACGGTCCTACGGTCCTTGGGAAATGAAGACCGCAAAGACCGGTCCTTTTCGACATTGAACATTCCTGAGAGACTGTTGGAAATTCGAACCGGTTTGACCTTTGAGAGCGTGGGATCGTTCATTCTTGAACCGTTAAAGACCGCTACACGATGAAAACCGTGGCCTACAGGAGTAAAACACACGGAGTAGTCACACTCATTTCAAATTGTAACCTAATTAGAGAAGAGGGGTGATGCTTCTTTATTTGCTCACCGTACTTCATTGTTACTTCGATAATTTAATAAAATTTGAAATTTATCCCCATTAACGGAGATAATGGCATCGCCCAAGGCGTTGATCGAGTTGTTCGTGGCGTTGATACACACACGCAACTCCTACCCCCCCCCCCCCCCCACACACACACATTAGAGGGCAGCGAGCATTGAAGAGTAAGAGAGAGACGTGAAGTTATAATAAGAGGGGGTGGATGAGGTGATAAGAGGGGTCGATGGTGACTTTTCGCCAGATCTAACAAACTCAGCTACCCATTCATTGCTGAGTAGACAGGGATTCAGAAAAAATCGACTGCACCCGGGATCGATCTCTGGCCCTTTGCGTATAAAGAGAGTGCTCTATCAACTGAGCTATCGGGGTCCCCAAATATTCTATTGGACTTTTTTAAAATTCAGACGTTATAACTGGGTTTTTTGGACGGAAGAAACTAATGAAACTCATATTATTTGATTAGTAAAAACACCAAACGAAATTTTAATATTATTGTATTATTTTAAATGACAACAATGCGATAGAAAGGAGTGGTGACAAGAGATGGACAAAAGAAAACAAAAATCGGATTTGCTACTTGCTAGGTTCGACACACACACACACACACACACACACACACACACACAAACACACACATCTTTTGTAGTCACATACATTTCAAACAATAACCCATTAGAGAAGAGGGGTCATGCCTTCACCATAGATCATTGTCATTGCGATCATTATGGTGTAGTAAATTTTGAAATTTACCCCGTATAATGGAATCGTCCAAGGCGTGCGCCTCCTGTTCCCCCCATCTCACACACGAAAGGTCGGTTTGCGGAGTGGAGGTTGGTGGTCGTCTGCCTGTATGGTCGTCTGTGTCGTTTAGTGTATGGCAAAGGGGGGTGGGTGCAATTAATTAAGTGGGATGGGTGGTGATTTGTGGAAGATAGGCAACCGAAGCAACGAATCGCTGGGGAAGTAGTAGGCTATGGCGCGAGACCGTAGGACCGTGGTCCTTGCAAGGACCGCCCCGCACTAGTTGAAAGGTGATAAGAAGTGAGGACCGGCGCCGGTCTTCCCCTCTGGGACCGGTCTTCGGTTCACAGCTAAAAGACCGTCGGACCGCGGTCCAGACCGGTCTTCAGCGCGGCACTAGTATGGCCTCAAAGAGGAATTTTGTTTGTGGGACGTTAGTCATTCGTTACATAATCCACCCTATCTACGTCTCACCTTCTTTCTCTCCCATACTCTCTCTCTCTCTCTCCCTCTTTCTCTCTCTCTCTCTCTCCCGCTCCGTCCGTCTCCCTCTACCTATCTCTCCCGCCCTCTCTCTCTCTCTCTCTCTCTCTCTCTCTCTCTCTCTCTCTCTCTCTTTTTTTTTTTGTTTTGTTTCCCGGTCTCTCATACCCATCCCCCTCTCTCTATCAATCTCTCTCTCCCCCCCCCCCCTCTCTCTCTCTCTTTCTCTCTCTCTCTCTCCCTCTCTCTCTCTTTTTTTTTCCCGGTCTCTCATACCCATCCCCCTCACTCTATCTATCTCTCCTCTTCCTCCCCTCTCTCTCTCTCTCTCTCTCTCTCTCTCTCTCTCTCTCTCTCTCTCTACCTATCTATCTATCTTTCTCTTCCTTTCTTTATTTCTCTCTGTGTGTGTCTGTGCGCGCGCGCGTATCTGTATATGGACGTGAGTGTGTATTTTTTGAGTATGTCTGTATCGAGTGTGGACGATTAATATATTATAATAAATCAATGAATAATGAGATAAATACATAATAAATAAATATAAAATGAATTTATCAGCTGTCGGCTTCTTCAAAAGTTAAGCCGACCCAAGCCAAGCCATTCATTAATTCAACAAGTAGATGATAATGATAGATGTCTATGCTGATAACGACGATGATGAATGGCAATGCCAACGACTGTATGATCCGATATCCCCGCCCAGCCTCTCAGACGTGAACAATAATGGGTGACGTGTGTTGAAATGTACGGCTATGGATGTGGTCTTGTGGTAAGTATGATGACACTTGCTTTCGGATCGGAAGGACCTGGGTTCGAGCCTCGCTCACCTGGCGCATAGTTGTGAGTCTTTGGAAAAAACTCTTTACTCACATTCTCTCACCGAACTGAGGGTTAAAATGAGTACCTGGCCGTTTACTTAGTTGTCTCTGTCGGAATTTTTTTTTTTTTTTGTAATATCGCCTAACAGGCGTCGGTCATGCCCCGTCCTACATGTTAAGTGTTGCTGTTGGCCAGGGACCCCGTGTAAAGCGCTTTGAGCACGTTTAGTTGATACTCCGCTATTTAAAAGCTCAATATTTTTGTTTGTTTGTGTGTTTGTTTGATCTAGTTACCGTAAGATATAATCAAAACTGTAAACGCAAAAACGTTTGAGGAAACCGTACATTGTTTGGCAAATACAGTGTAGAGCTTTATCCAGAATCTCGCGGAATCGAGGACTCTGTTTTCAGGTCATTTTCTGATGGTCTAAAGATTGGACCGTAGAGTAGTTTTTATGTTATTTGTTGGTTTACGTCGATTTGTGTCGATTTAATGAAGCTGAAAACACATTTTCATATCCATGTTTTGTGTGGAAAAAAAAAGAGTTGTCCTTCAGAGCCATTAGATCCCATGGAGCCGGAGTTTAACCCGGTCTTTATAGCGTGAAACGGACAATAGCAATTGCTTGCTACCCTTTGGATAGGACGTTAGTCTATCGCAAAAGTACTTTCCGCCAGATCTAACAGACTCAGCTACCCAATCACTGCTGGGTGGACAGGCGTGGGGGGTCAGCTAAAATCTGACTGCACCAAGAATCGATCTTGGTCCCTCTGTGTGTGGAGCGAGTGCTCTACCAACCGAGCTACATATCGGGACCCCTGTGTTTTGTGTTATTGTTTTATTCAAGAATTTGGATAATTTTAATGGAATCTGCTTGGTGAATAAAAAATGAGTCTACCCCCCCCCCCCCCCACCCAACCGTTAATCAGATGAAAGGTCATAAGGCTGAACAAGTTCTGAAGGTGAACTGGGGACGGGTCGGCATTTTAGGCCTTGTATCTTCTGTCGACTAGCAAGATGCATATGGGGACAGCATCAACAAGCTAATTATTAGACAGACTTCTACCGTATGACTTGATGGTTGGACGTAAATCCATCTAATTAGTGTTGGGTATATCGTATCGAAATATCGAAATATCGATATATCGATATATGAATGACAATATCGAATCATATCGATATCGATATATATTATTATGCTCGCAGTTTACCAAGGTTTACCACGTGCATGGCCAAAATTGGACATACAGAAAATAATTTCTTCATGTCTTGTTATTATCCACTTATAATGATGAAGCCAAAAACAAGAAAACATGTTTACCGTGCGTACCATTAAAAACAATGGAGAAACGAGGAACTTTTTCGTGAGGGGTTGGGGTGAAAGTACGTTTTTCGAATTTTTAAAAATCGATTTTCGATATATCGATGTGTAATGTCGTTGCATCGATAAATATTAATATATCGATATTTCAAATGACGAAATATCGTATTGTTATCGAAAATGCGTGATATCGCCCAACACTGCACCTAATGATGATATTATGATGGTTGGACACCAAAAAAAAAAAAAAAAAAAAAAAAAAAAAAAGGAGATGTGGTGACAACACAACAGATTTGCCATTTCCAATTTCCAAGGTAGAATACAGTAAATGCTTTAACAGCAAATTGTGAGGCTCGGGTGACTAGCAAGGCACAGCAAAAAAAATGAGTTGGCGACAAACTTCCAAATCTCATTAGACTGATTGATGGCCTACAGAATGCAGCAGAAGATACAGAAATCATCATCGTCATATATAATATTTAACTTTGACGTGACCTTCGTCAAACAAAACTACCAGGGCATCATGCCCCACTGTGCATGTGTGTGCGTCTTCTTCTATAAAGGCCAACGTCAAATTGACAGGAAACGGAAGGCAGAAAGACAAGAAAAGAGAACACACACACACACACACACACACACACACACACACACACACACACACACGCACACATACAAATAAAAAGGGAGAAAAAAAAGGCAATTGAACAACTGGCAGTCTAGACTACTCCAGACCCAAATTGGTGACAATGGAAAATCATATCGCACTATTTTAATGAAGATTTTTGTCCTATGCGTCACTGTTTAAGGTATCGAAATATTTTATTTTTTTTAAATTTTGGTTCTTCAAGCTGTTTATTATTAAGAATGACAACTAATGCCATCAATAAATGCGACTGTTATTGACATGGATACCTTTGGCACCAGCACACGCCTGAAACCGCTGTTCGTCGATATCATGTGTTGAATCACTTGTGACGTTAACACCTTATGGAAAACCAGTGCCACGTAAGGTCAATTCCTTATCATTAAGAAAAACAAACTTTACATCAATAAATCAGAAGATTATTTATTTTGCTGGTAAACGTGGACACGAGTCTAGAAAACAGGTTTTCATGGTGCAGATGTCTATAGGATAGGTATATGTGTGATAAATGTACCATATTGTATGGAATAGTAAACTGCTTGTCATGGTGACGGTACATATGTCTATAGGATAGGTATATGTGTGATAAATGTACCATATTGTATGGAATAGTAAACTGCTTGTCATGGTGACGGTACATATGTCTATAGGATGGGTATATGTGTGATAAATGTACCATATTGTATGGAATAGTAAACTGCTTGTCATGGTGACGGTACATATGTCTATAGGATGGGTATATGTGTGATGAATGTACCATATTGTATGGAATAGAAAACAGGTTGTCATGGTGACGGTACATATGTCTATATGATAGGTATATGTGTGATGAATGTACCATATTGTATGGAATAGAAAACAGGTTGTCATGGTGACGGTACATATGTCTATAGGATGGGTATATGTGTGATGAATGTACCATATTGTATGGAATAGAAAACAGGTTGTCATGGTGACGGTACATATGTCTATAGGATGGGTATATGTGTGATAAATGTACCATATTGTATGGAATAGTAAACTGCTTGTCATGGTGACGGTACATATGTCAAAAGGATGGGTATATGTGTGATGAATGTACCATATTGTATGGAATAGTAAACTGGTTGTCATGGTGACGGTACATATGTCAAAAGGATGGGTATATGTGTGATGAATGTACCATATTGTATGGAATAGTAAACTGCTTGTCATGGTGACGGTACATATGTCTATAGGATGGGTATATGTGTGATGAATGTACCATATTGTATGGAATAGTAAACTGCTTGTCATGGTGACGGTACATATGTCTATAGGATGGGTATATGTGTGATGAATGTACCATATTGTATGGAATAGTAAACTGCTTGTCATGGTGACGGTACATATGTCTATAGGATGGGTATATGTGTGATGAATGTACCATATTGTATGGAATAGTAAACTGCTTGTCATGGTGACGGTACATATGTCTATAGGATGGGTATATGTGTGATGAATGTACCATATTGTATGGAATAGTAAACTGCTTGTCATGGTGACGGTACATATGTCTATAGGATGGGTATATGTGTGATGAATGTACCATATTGTATGGAATAGTAAACTGGTTGTCATGGTGACGGTACATATGTCAAAAGGATGGGTATATGTGTGATGAATGTACCATATTGTATGGAATAGTAAACTGGTTGTCATGGTGACGGTACATATGTCAAAAGGATGGGTATATGTGTGATGAATGTACCATATTGTATGGAATAGTAAACTGGTTGTCATGGTGACGGTACATATGTCAAAAGGATGGGTATATGTGTGATGAATGTACCATATTGTATGGAATAGTAAACTGCTTGTCATGGTGACGGTACATATGTCAAAAGGATGGGTATATGTGTGATGAATGTACCATATTGTATGGAATAGTAAACTGCTTGTCATGGTGACGGTACATATGTCTATAGGATGGTATATGTGTGATGAATGTACCATATTGTATGGAATAGAAAACAGGTTGTCATGGTGACGGTACATATGTCAAAAGGATGGGTATATGTGTGATGAATGTACCATATTGTATGGAATAGTAAACTGGTTGTGGTGGTGACGGTACATATGTCTATATGATAGGTATATGTGTGATGACTGTATCATATTGTATGGAATAGAAAACTGGTTGTCATAGTGACGGTACATATGTATATAGGATGGGTATATCTGTGATGAATGTACTATATTGTATGGAATGGGGAAAAAAATAAAAGTTATCAAGTAGAAAAGTTTGAAATGAATCAGATGTAGAAAACGTCTATCCCTGTTTATAGGATAAACTGGTTGCCACGAAATGATTGCAAAGCTAGCCTACTGTGCACTCTGGAACCCCCCCCCCCCCCCCCCCCCAAACCACACACACACGCACAAATACACACACACACACACACAAACACACACTCACATACTATTTTCTAAACATTTTGGCCAGAAAACTCGTCCTTCAAATATCGATCGTTTAAAATGATCATCATCTTGTGATAAACTCTCAAACCTGGGACGTCGAGGAGGATTTCGTATAGTCTGAGGTTTGAGAGTGTTTGACAAAAAGAGAGTTGTCTTAATGGATCAATATTTGAAGGAGGAATTTTCTGACCAAAATTTCGAAAACGTGTTGTTTGTATTGTTTTGTTTTGTTTTGTGCGGCTATGTGGTCTAGTGGTATGACACTCGCTTTCGGATCGGAAGGTCCTGGGTTCGAGCCTCGCGTTCGGCGCATTGTTGAGTCCTTGGAGAAGGCTCTTCACCCACATTCTCTCACCGTACTCAGGTGTAAAACGAGTACCTGGCCGTTAACAGCGTTGTCTTTGTCCAAACAAAAAATTGTAATATCGCCTAACAGGCGTCATGTCCCGTTCTAAATGTTACGTGTTGCTGTTGGCCAGGGACCCCTTGTAAAGCGCTTTGAGCACGTTTAGTGGATATTGCGCTGTATAAAAGCTCAAGAAATTGTTTTTGAGAGAGAACCGCCGTGCGTACTAAGATAAATATATGTCTTAACATTTAAGAAAAGGAAATTTATTTTCCTTTGATGCCAATTCTCGTCATCACCGCCGCCACCATGTTGTTTTCTGTGATTGTTGTTGTGTGTGGTCTATGCTTACATCAAGGGAAAGAACTGTGTATCAAAGACATTATCATCTCCCCTGGGATCTGCTTCAGATGTATCGATGCTTGGGTGGGCCCTCAGCATGCCTGCTTGCTTTGTCAATTTAGCGTGTACGTAGGCATTGCAAAAAGGGGGGTAGGGTAGTCAGTGAGGAATGTCGGAAAACTGGGCTAAGGTTTTGATATGCGATGCATACAACGTGTAAATAAACGATGCATCGCACCATGGGGAATTTAGAGCACTTGGAAATGATATGAGGCATGACATAAGGACATTAGGGGTTATGACTACCTTGTCATTGCTCGTTTCTTACTCTCATTAACATTACATCTATGGTCCACAACAACTAACGAGAGACGTCAGTCAAGTCATGACCCCAACACACTTCCCCCACCAGTCAAGATTTTTTTGGTTTATGACCAAAGACCTATATATTTGTGGTCCAGTGAATGTTGTACAAACAGCTTGGTTCAAATCCAATTGAAGGCTGGTTTTCCAAAACTACTTAACTTCATTCCCCCCCCCCCCCCATTTTGAGATATTATATTGAGGATTATTTCCCCTATAATATCTCATTCAGTATATTATTTTATCATATTTAAACTTCAAATTCACACAAATCTAGGGAAATTCTTGTGTCAATTGATGCTGAAAATAAAGTTATTATCTATTTCAATTTATCTCACGGATGATAGATCTCAAAAAGTAGAAAAACATTGACTTAACAAGTATTGGAAAACGAGCCTTCAATTTACTTTGGAACTTTAATCCAGCGTCTTCTAGACGGCAGAGCCTGCATGTACATATCTATGGCTTTGGGGTCGTCGGAAACTCATCAGGGCCAATAGCAAGAGGTAGAGGATCGTGAGATGACAGTTCAGATCCTTAACAAAAAAAATAATTAAAATTGAGCTTTATATAGGGCAATATCCACTAAATGTGCTTAAAGCGCTGTACAAGGGGTCCCTGGTCAACAGCAACATTTAACATGTAGGACGGGACATGCCGCCTGTTAGTCGATATTACAATTTTTCGGACAAAGACAACGCTGTTAACGGCCAGGTACTCATTTTACTCCTGAGTACGGTGAGAGAATGTGAGTAAAGAGCCTTTTCCAAGGACTCGACTATGCGTCGAGCGCGAGGCTCGAATCCAGGACCTTCCGATCCGAAAGCGAGTGTCATACCACAAGACCACATAGCCGCATAGATCCTGCCAGTATGAATAGCTTTTTTTTTCTTTCTTCCACAACACGATCTTACATAGATTATTCTTAACATTCCTTCCAAGTAAATAATACTGCCTCTTCTCTAGCCGTAGATTATATTGTCTGTCTATGACATTATTCGTTTTGATTCAGTTTCATGTTTTCTCCCACCACATGGTGATAATTGTCGACAGAAAAAAAAAGAATAATAAACCATAATCACCGCCACTAAGACAATTTAATAAGTCTGATGTCACGTCCGCCCAGCAACGAGCAGCTTGGTTCTAAACAAAGAAAATCATTGCTTTTTATTCTCCAAGCTGGCTAGAACCTTTCATATGTCTTGTGATCAGAATGTGTAAAAGTCAAAACATGATCAAATTTATAATGTTTTTCTCCTCTGGATACACTTTTATGCTCGTCGGAGAAATACTTCATAAGGGCGTCCGCCATTGTTCCGATAGTTTAGAGCCAGTTACTAAGGTACCATGCGTCACGACGTCACGACGGTTAAAGCCTATTACCTTGATGCCTATACACACCTGCCTACTACTACGTATGGTGAGAGAGTGTGAATAAAAAGCCTTTTCCAAGGACTCAACTACGCGCTGAGTGAGCGAGGCTCGAACCCAGGACCTTCCGATCCGAAAGCGAGTGTCATCATACCACAAGACCACATAGCCCCACTGAGGGCCCAAGTCCCTATAGACATAGTCATTCATTTCTTACAAAATGCAAATAATAACATCACAAGACTGGGAAACAAGTAAGTTCACTGACACCAACCATCACTGGATGCCAAGAAATTACACAAAACGTGTATATTGTATGTAGATATATCATTATTACTTAGTCATCGTTAGTTACATCTTTGAAGAAATAACATTCTAAAACTATTATGCCGTACTCTGGAAAAAACAAACAAACATATTTTAAAATTTGGCCAGAAAACGCGTCCTTTAAAAATCAATCAATTTAAATGACCCTCATCTTGGCAAAAATGTTTGAGAGTTTTTTGGGGTTTTTTTTTTGTTTCTTTTTTGTTTGTTTGTTTGTTTTTTTTTTTTTTTTTTTTTTTTTTTTTTTTTTTTCCAAGATGAGGGTCATTTAAAAACGATCGATATTTTTAAAGGGCGGGGTTTTTCCCCGGCCAAATTTTGAAATATGGATTTCTTTTTCCAGAATAAGGCAGTATTTATTTACTAATAATAACAAAAAAAAAAAGGGTTGTCGCCAGGTGGTCAGCCCAGCCCGGACCAGAGATTTAAGTCATGATTCAGTGGTCAAGATGCCGTAATTAACGACTTACGCTCCGGAGAGCACAAAAACCTTGTCGGCTAACATTAACCTGCCGCTCGGTGATTGAGGAGGAGAAAGGAAGGGGGGGGGGGGGGGGGGGGGGGGGGGGGGG
>NC_088366.1:64723539-64731627 GCF_034508935.2 Berghia stephanieae | reverse complement strand
TAGTAGATATGAAAGTGATGAAAAAGGATCATGAACCTGTCAAAAGAAAAATAAAGTTTAATTTGAATTAAATTTAAGGATACTCAGAATTGAGAAATACAGTTCCGCTTAATCACACATCAGCTAATCGCACCCTCCGTTTATACGTTACACATTCCCGGAAAAACAGAATTTTTTCAATATAATCGCTCCGCTTAATTGCACACCTTCTCCGCTTAATCACTACATCTTGATTTGAGAAAAATGTCTTTAAAAAATACAATTAAAAAAGGTAATGAAAATGCGTTTCACATTGAACCAGTTCGACACGTTAATATCGTATCACACGTGAAAAAAGCTTTTCCGTCAACGCAATTCCACCGTCCCTCTGACCCCGACTAGGTCAGACGTGCAATGCTTGTTAACTGACATCAACGGATTACCTGACACGATGGGCTAATTGACTCAGAACACGCGGTCTGCATCACAAGGTGTGAAACGTGATCTGATCGCAGTCTACCCAAAGTGTGTTTGTTTACATTGTCTGACCACTCGATTGCAATTTTCGACCATTGTTTTCCTCCACTGGGCCGTGAACAATAAGAAAGGATTACAGCAAGGACTCGCGTCTCATCTTTTGATTGAGCTATACGGTCCGTGTCCTCATTGATACACTCAAAAGGTGACTGAACTGACATAAACTTAAAGTCTTTCTCCCTATTAGAAAGCTGGCACTCGAGATGAAAAGGTAAACAGGATGTCGTGCTTGAAAAAGAACATGATGAAAAACACTATGCTGATGTCTCTTCTGCAAGCCAATGGAATGATGAAGTTTTGAAACAACTTCTTCAGCAGTACAACTGTAATGGCATTTACAATGCAGACGAGATGAGGCTTTACTACAATCGATGCTTCACGATTACCATTCTTACAAACAATAATACATCACTTTGTTGTCGATGAAACATGAATAAAAAGAGACATTTTAAAAGAAAAAAGCCCACCCCAAATAAAAAATAATAATAAAAATTAAAAATAAAAATAACCAAAAAATTATTTTTTAAAATCTTCTTCTAATCAGTCTAATGTCTTGAATACGACAGTCCCAAGCCCGTAGAAACTTCAGAATGTAAGGTCCTACATGAATGGTACATGAAAGCGGGTGCTTAGATGCTAGTTTTAGTTTCTCCGCTTAATCGACACATTAACCTAAACTCCTGAGGGTTTGCGATTTAGCGGAGTCAACTGTATCTTCAAATAATACATAGCTGGTTTGATTATATTGTTATAATAACTTTCCTCACTTGCCTCTTTCCCAATGATTACTACTAACAGATTATTATAGATAGATATTTCAAACTTGAGATCAACTAATCAGATTACATTGTATTAAGTGTGTTCTGAAAATGTCAAGGCAGTAACAGATTTATCACAAAGAAGTCCTCTGGCCCCTTTTTGTATGAAATTAAAAAATAATGGCTAATGGCTCACACGTTTGGTCGATTTTGGGATCTATTTTGGAACATATATCTAGTGAGAATGAAGAAAATTCTAAAATTAACAAATGACAAAATGATTTCAGTCATAACTCATTGAATTCATTCAGGAGAAAGAAGATGCATCTTTAAAATTAAAGTGTTTTAAAGGCATGATTTCAGCTCTTGTACGCCACGCTGATGAATAGACAAATTTAAATGATTAATCTGTTTCACCATTTTAATAATAATAACCATTGCAATGCACACGCAAAACTGTTATTAGTATATAAATAGGTAAATTACCATTTCAGTCACTCAAATGTTGATTTCGTTTCACAGATAATATCTTCATGGAAAGCCGTTGGTATCTGAAATGGTAACAATCAACACTGCTAAAATTTGAGTTCACTCCCATAACAATTTGTCGTCTGCTAATGATGGGCATTAAAGTAATCTCGATATTGTGTATTGTCATCGTTGTAATTTAAATGTTCGATATTAGAGTTTGTGACAAATAATTTAAGTGAGACGGGGTAAATATGTGTCAGATTAAAATTAAGATTCATAAGATTTCTAAGTTCAATGACAAAATAATACATTGGCAACCTTGATCAAGGCATAGGTTTGAGTAATCAAACGTAGTTGAAGGACTTCAAGAAATCTTCAAGTATCGCCAAGGCTAATCTCGAACTCTACTAATCGGTAAAATATCATTTCGCTTCTATTATCTATTCTCATTTCTTATGTTTTCTTCTTCAATATCACGTCATTTCACTCTATGTGTCATTTTAAATATCTGGAGTTAGGTTTTGATTATATTCTGTAATTTTTCCAGCAGAGAGAATATTTCTTTTTATTTTACCCGAGTATTATTTAATATCTTGGTTGATTTTTGAGTCACATCACGACTACATACTTTACTGTTTAAACTATCACAATCCCCAATTTACTTTCACTTTTCACTTTGCTATCAACACACTGAAGAAACAGTTGAAAAGTTTGGAAGTTTTATATTTGATTATTCTTTGTTTATAAACAGAATGGTATTGTTTTGACCTAAATTATGTCCGCGGAAAATACATCAGCAACTAACCTAGCCGAATGCGGTGTTTCTATTATTTTACCAGTACACAATGCTTTTGACTGGCTTCCTGAATGTTTAGATTCTGTCCTTTGCCAGTCCTTCTTGGACGTGGGCCCTCTGGAGTTGAGTGTTTACAATGACGGCAGCACAGATTCAAGTCTTGAAACCATACAGAGCTGGAAAGATACGAAAATGCAAGAAAAAAACATTCATGTTGTCATCACTGGTCATACTGGAGATCCCAAAGGTGTCGGATTTGCAAAAAATAAAGCAATATCTCAAAGCTCAGGTCGGTTCCTATGCTTCCTTGACGCAGATGATGTTATGCACAAGGACAGAATCCTCTGTCAATATGAAGCAGCCAAGAAAAATCCAAATACTATTATCGGTTCAAAGTTTCACAGATTGCCGGAAAAATCAACTGAACGTTACACCGAATGGGCAAATAATTTAACCAGTGAACAGCTTTATTTGCAAGCGTACACATCTCATGGGCCAACTGTTATTATGCCAACTTGGTTTTGTGAAAGAGAGGTTATTACATCTGCAGGTGGATTTGATGAAGGTGGAAAAGGCACTCCGGAGGATCTCATTCTTTTCTACAAACATTTATCAAAAGGTGGTAAACTGATTCGTGTAGATGAAGATCTACTTATGTACAGATACCACCCCAAAGCAGAGACCTTTTCTATAAATGAACAAACTATATGGAATCATCGGGTCAAATTTTTAGAGGAAAGAATTTTGAGTCAATGGGGAAAATTTTCAATATGGAATGCAGGCAAACAAGGACGTAAATTATTTTGTTCTCTTTCGTTGGATAATCAGAAAAAAGTGAAAATGTTTTGTGATGTTGATGACAAAAAAATTCAAAAACAATTTTATACGTATGAAAATTCCAAAGAAAAACCAAAACCTAAAGTTCCTATTGTTCACTTTTTAGATGTTGAGCCACCGGTGGTTATCTGTGTGAAGCTCAATTTGAGTGGAAATTTCGAGGAAAATTTGGCAAAACTGGATTTCACTGAGGGAAACGATTATATTCATTTCAATTAAATGTTTGAATATTTGAATTTTAATGAAATAACATGCAAGTAAAATAATGATAAATTCAATTTTAGGACAGTTTAAAGTGTTATGTTGTAATCTGGTTGTCTGAAAATTTAAACTACATTCAAAAATCGCAAAACTATACTCTGATGTACTACAAACAAAGCTGAGAAAAAACATCCAACTGACAAAGAGAGGTCGGATTAAATTAATATAAATAAACACTGCAGATGAACATTAAGACAAACTCTTGCTTAAAATAAACTCTGAGGCTGGTCCCGAATTTTCTGCTCTAAATCATTAATTATTTTTAATGTTTAAGATAAACTCCATCAGTGAGCTGGTCTGGACCTGCGTGATTGGGATGGACAGGGAGTTTTTCAAGCTATTGTCTCATCACCGCCATGCACATCTCTATTGCAAAGTTGGCATCTTGTAGTTGCCTGCCCCCACCCCCCTCTCCTTGTGAACCCTCACTAGGGTAGTTTCAAGGAAAGTACAAGAATAAAACATTTTCGCGTCGGTGATGGCGGTTTGAACCGGCATCACCGCTGCAAAAAATTTTTATTCTCTATTGTCTTCTGGCACTTTCCTACTCACTTCATCTCTTGTTGTTACCAACATAAGTGCCTGCTCCGCTCACTTTTTTAAAATTAGTTTCAAGGACTCGTCAATTGATAAACAAGACTGACCCTCATTGCACATTATGTAACTTTGACTGAGGGATGAGCGATGATAACATCTCAACTTTCCCACCTTTTTAATTTCATTCTCACTCTGCTTTTCCAAGCGTTTAGATCTTCTATGCCTGTTTTTTTTTGTTCTTTTAAGTGACTCTAGTTTAGCTAAGCTAAGATGAAGCTGGCCTATCTTTCTGGGACTATTGATTAAAGGGGGAATAATAAATAGATTAAAACAAATGTTTGTGTGACTGAAGGGTTATTTCCTTGAGTTTTGGATAAGATAAACTCTATTTGTGGTCCTCGGGAGTTTATCTTTAGTGGACTACAGTGTATATATATATTTATATATATATATATATATATTATTATTATTATTATTATTATTATTATTATTATTATTATTCTTCACTGATATAAAGGAAACAGATGGAAAATAGATAATTATTATATATTTTTGAAAATAAAGAGACAATGTTCAACCAGAAGATTCAAATGTGCTTAAAATGCTTATCAAGATGTACCTTGCCAACAGCATCACTTACTATTATGTAGGATGTGACACATCATGACGCATGTAAAGCAATCAATTTTTCAAACAAATGCAAAAAACTGTTAATGGCCAGTTACTCACTGTAAACCTGAGTACAGTGAGTGAATATATGGGTAAAGATATCGCTTCCTGCAGCTATGTGGTCTTGTGGTATGGCACTCTATTTCGGTTCGGAAGGTCCTGGGTTTGATCCTCGCTCGGCACATAGTTGAATCCTTGGAAAAGACTCTTTATTCACACTTTCTCACTGTACTCAGGTGTAAAATGAGTAACTGGCCGTCAACAGTGTTGTATCTGTCGGAAAAATTGTGATATCGCCTAACAGGCGTCATGTCTCGTTCTACATGTTACGTGTTGCTGTTGGTCAGGGACCCTTTGTAAAGTGCTTTGAGCACATTTAGTGGATATTGCGCTTTATAAAAGCTCAAGTTAAGATCCTTTTCCAATGACTCAACTTTGCACTGCTCAGTATAGGAGTCGAACCTGGAACCTCAACACTACTAGGCAACCAGGGTATCAATTTTTTTATATTCCTCATCTACTGTTGACCATTGACAGTCACTTTCAGTCATTTTTTTCATAAAATGGCACATTCTGCTTCTGGTACAACCTACTTGCTTGAATCAAGCTTTTGTGATATCTACCCCTTTAACCTGGGTTGGGTTCCTGACCTCCCATAACCTTATGATAATGGGCAGGGGGGGGGGGGGGGGTACATACTGTCTTCTATCCCCTTATATCTGTTTTCCAACATACTTTCTGCCTTTGTCTTGGAATGAGATTACTTGTTTTTGTCCTGGCCCTGGCCGGAGTACTAGCTGGGAGGGAAACAGTCAAATGCATAGTTATTGTTTTGGGAGATGATTTTTTTTCCTCTTGTAAATCATCTCTCTGCTATGTATTGTTATATTTGTTATTTTGAATGTATAATGTAAGCATTTGAGTTTGAGTGTATTCCTCTTTGTTGGATTTTCTGCTTGTGTCCGGATGAGACTTATACAGTGGAACCTCCCGATTACGACACCTCCGAATAACGACAACCTCCTGATAACGACATTGACCCGTGGTCCCGATTTTTTTTCTATTTAAGATCAGTAAAAATAACCTCCAAATAACGACGCACTTTTTGATAAAACCTCCGAATAACGACATCATTTTGGCGATTTTCGGCAGTTTTCGTAGATATCTGATACTAAAAATACCGAGTATGAGTACTCAAAAGTTTATAAAAACGATTCCTGCTTGAACCAATGAGAACGCAGCTTTTTTTGACGAATCTTGGCTGATATGCATTAATAAAAACCAAGGTATAAATGTAAGTGTAAGCAAGTAAACACAAAATCTTGGAAAATGTGATATTATGTGGTGATAGAAGTAGTAGTAGTAGTAGTAGAAGTAGTAGTAGTAGTAGTAGCAGTAGTAGTAGTAGTAGTAGTAGTAGTAGTAGTAGTAGTAGTAGTAGTAGTAGTAGTCGTAGTAGTAGTAGAAGTAGTAGTAATAATAATAATAATAATAATAATAATAATAGTAGTAGTAGTAGTCGTAGTAGTAGTAGAAGTAGTAGTAATAATAATAATAATAATAATAATAATAATAATAATAATAATAATAATAATAGTAGTAGTAGTAGTAGTAGTAGTAGTAGTAGTATAGTAGTAGTAGTAGTAGTAGTAGAAGTAGCAGTAGTAGTAGTGTTTTTGTGGGAGGAGGAGGAGGAATTTTGTTTGTTTTAAAGGGTTTTACAGCGCCTGTGACACATCTATGTCATATCAGCGCCAGTAAAAAGGAAGAAAAGTGGATAGTAAAAAACATTCTAGATTTACAATTGAAATGACATAAGAAAAAGTAAGACAAAGGGGAATGGTTAAATAGGGAACAGATGTAGATTCCAGGAGCACACTATCAGTGTACTCAGTTCAGATCACCTAAAAGTCTCATCCAGACACACGCACAAGAACCCTCTAAGAGGAATACACTACAATGTTTTGTTTGTTTTGTCAATGTTAATTAAAACTGGTCCCGCGGGCCTTACCACGCCCACTTTGTCCGCCATCTTGGAAACCTCTAAATAACGACACCTCCGGATAACGACATAAAAACTCGGTCCCGTGGCATGTCGTTATCGGGAGGTTCCACTGTAGGTGGTCTCAAACTAAGTATTTTGATAGTGTGCTCTTGGAATCTACATCTGATCCCTATTTATTCCCAGTTCCCCTGTGTCTTACTTTTTCTTGGGTGCTTTGTTTGTAACTCTAGAACTTTTTACCATCCCATTTTCTTCCTTTTTTACTGGCGCTGATATAACCTAAATGTGTTGCAAGCGCAGTAAAACCCTTAAAAAACAAACAAAAAATAATGTCTCATCCTGACATAAGCACAGGTCCCTGCTAAGAGGAATACACTCAAATGTTTACAAATCATATGTAAAACAAAAATAATACAATGCATAACAGTGAGATGATTTACAAGAAGAAAAAAAAAAACATCTCCCAAAACTATACATTTCACTGTTTCCCTCCCAGTACAAGGTTATCCTGCCAGGGCCAGGACAAAAGCAAGTACAGTCTACTCTGGATAATCGCAACAGCTTGGGATCATCGAAAATGTTGCGATTATGAAACCGAAAGTTGCGATTATCCGGAGTGGACTGTACTGTAATCTCATTCCAAGAAAGCAAGTTGGAAAACAGATATATAGGGGAATAGAAGATACAGTAAGTGACTCCCTGCCCAATATGGGAGGTCAGGAACCCACCCAGGGGTGCAGACATACAATTTATGAATAACATTATGAGAAAACAAAAACAAAGACGGGAAACCATGAGTCAACATTTGTGGTATTTATTGTTGATTTAGGAAATAAAAATTATTAATGATGTCAAAATAATATTCAATAAACAACAGTCATATATACATACACTGAGAAGCAAACAATTATTATTAGTAGTAACGTAGTATTGTATGGCTATACTACCAATTGGTTTTTCTCTCTGTCTTTTCCCATTTTCACACAAAGACTTCAAATCTTTCTCATTGTGATTCTACTACACTACTTTTATTTAATCCAAGAAAGATTGGAAACATTTTAATTTCATACATCAATTCTTATTTATAGTATAGTAGGTATCCCAAACTACCAGCTGTTAAGAGGCGAAAGTTTCATCACAAATCATCAAAAATGAGGTCTCTTGAACAGTTTCTCTCTTACGTTAATGGAGAAAAACTTATACCATTAAAATCAGCAGCCTATGAAGATTACATTAGC
>NC_088366.1:64711109-64723439 GCF_034508935.2 Berghia stephanieae | reverse complement strand
TAACAAACTACTACTACTACTATACTACTACTACTACTACTACTACTACTACTACTACTATACTACTACACTACTACTATACTACTACTACTACTATATACTACTACTACTACTACTACTACTACTACTACTACTACTACTACTACTACTACTACTAATAATACCACTACTACTTCTACTACTACTACTATCGTCATCGTCGTTGTTGTTGTTGTTGACATCATTATCAAAATAGTCACCATTATTCATTAATTCAACCCCACCACCAATCCCTCCTTGTGAACTAAGATTACAAGAACACAGCGCTTTCCAAACCAAACTATTTGCTGCATGCATATCCTAATTAAAGACACATATCGTATTACAATGACAAATGCCAAAATACTTGGCATCACGGTTATACCAAATTGCCAGTCTCGACGGTTATTCCTATGTGCCAATATCATTCAAAACAAGTCTATATTTTTAAAAGCTAAATATTTGAATTGCACAAACAAATTTTCTTTTGTTTTATTAATGAATAAACAAATAGATCTAGTATTTTTAATTTAGGATTTTAAAAAGTTGAAATCTCCGAAGTGAAACATTACTTTTATCATAACACCGCTTATCGGGCAGCATGGCTCAGCGGAACGGTCTTTGCTTTAGCATCCGAAAGGTACCGAGCTTGAATACCCGCTATGTTGAGTGACCTTGAGCAAGTCACCTCGCCCTAGCTCAGTTTGCGGCGCTGCAATGCGGCTGACGCCAGGGTTATTCTAGTCTTCCCTTGGAATGGACCCTTGAGACAATTAAATTTCCCCTATGGTATGAGTAAATGGATTTGATTTTATTTATTTATTTCACTTTCTTCAGTTTTGGGGAAATGCCGACATTACTATAGCACAATTGAAAAAAATATGTAAGGCACTCCTTTCAACATAATCTGTAAAGAAACGTAAATTAATTAATTAATTAATTAATTAATTAATTAATTAATTAATTAATCAAAATTGAATAAATATATAAATAATTAATTAAATAAAATTTATATAAATAAAGTGAAATAAAATAACCAAGTAAAATAAATAAATTAAAAATAAAAATCCACAGGAAAACTCTGGAAAACTCCATATTTAAAAAATTGGCCAGATAACTCGCCCTTTAATAAATATCGTCACGGGTTGCTGTTGGCCAGGGACCATGAAGTAACTATAGTACTCTAGTCGGCCATGCCAGGGACCCATTTTAAACCGCTTTGAGCACGTTTAGTGGATATTGCCCTATATAAAAGCTCAACTTTGTTACATGGATATTTTGACTGACATTAGCAGCTAGCGTTGCTCTTCACAAGCTGACGCGTAGAAATGGGGTTTGTGTTGTTTTGTTTTTTGTTTTCTTTTGTTTGTATTGTTTGTTTTTTCATGAGATAGAATAATGGTTTTCAACGTGTGTGGCTTCTCAAAAAAAATATAATCAATTGCTATGCATTCAGTGTTCACGTTAATTAAATCTGATTTTAGACGGGCTGTGAATTATGATATTAAGGATCCGTTTTGCTGACACACACACACACACACACACACACACACACGGTTATTTTATTTATAGTTTGTTTATTTGTTTGTTTGTTTGTTTGGCATGTATCGTTTGTGCGTGACCAGGTGACGTGTGGACTGTGGCGTGTGACGTGTGGACTGTGGCGTGTGACGTATGGACTGTGGCGTGTGACGTATGGACTGTGGCGTGTGACGTGTGGACTGTGGCGTATGACGTGTGGAATGTGACGTGTGAACTGTGGCGTGTGACGTGTGGACTGTGGCGTGTGACGTGTGGACTGTGGCGTATGACGTGTGGACTGTGACGTGTGACGTGTGGACTGTGGCGTGTGACGCGTGGACTGTGGCGTGTGGTCTGTGACGCATGGACTGTGGCGTGTGACGTATGGACTGTGGCGTGTGACGTATGGACTGTAGCGTGTGGTCAATTGATTAAACAGCCCCTTGTCTTTGAAGTCAATAGGCACTTAGAAAACCACGCCTCTCGGACAGTCGTCATAATGTAAACAATTGTAGTGATTGGTTAACAAAGCGAACTGCAGATGCTTCACTATCGATGGTATGTGTCTAAGTAAAATACCCACTGTTCTACAGCTGGATCAATAGAACCAACACAGAAATGTTGATAACCTGATCGAGACAATTGTGTGAAAACTAGTCACCGATTTGGCGGTATAAAAAAAAACAATAACAATGATCAGAGAGAGGGGGATTTCATATGTTATTGTTTATGAACAACCAACCCTGCTTGTCCGACCACGTCTGAAGATGTATCACATATTCCATGATTTGATTGGTCAACAATCTACTGTTTTTTATACTTCGTGTAAACAGTGGAAAGTTAAATCTACTCGCACCATTACAACCCTTAAGTATTTTTTTTTACACGCATCTTCACCCTGTAATATCTCAACATTAATTTTCTTTTCGTTTTTGATATTTATATTTGTTTTATAGAATTACCATGCATGTTTAGGACAAGAGTAAATAGTCGTGTGGATAATGGACATATGCCATATGGCTGCCTCCATCAACTAAACAAATCTTTGATTAAGAACTTTGATTTGAAAAGATAACGAGATTTAATGGGGTTTTAAAAAAATCCCAGGTCAAGGTAAACAGTCAAGAGATGTGCCAAGAGATTTCAAACCCGTCCACACCCCCCCCCCCCCTCCCCTTCCCCACCTCTATGTGACAGATGTGTAGATCCGGAAGTATAACGTACTAACACACAAAACTATAATATGTAGCCTTGAACGTTTATCGTCTGGTTAATACAGTTTAGTGACTCATAAACGTGGATGGCAAAAAAAAAAAAAACAATAACAAAGACCCGAGTGACGTCAACTTAATTCTATCTATAGATAGATTAGTATGCGCTTGGCTAAGAAGCTCACAACATTGCCATCCGGAAGTATAACGGGCCAACACACAAATCTATATGTAACCATGAACGTTTAAAGTTTGGTTAATACAGTAAAGTTAGAAATACTCATAAACGCGGATGGCAAAAAACAATAACAAAGACCTGAGTGGCGTCATCTTCATTCTACCTATATGCTACGAAGAATGTGTTAAATACAATGTACAATCATTATGTAACAATGGATTAATCTTGCCTGAACTCGTGTGTGTGTTATCTAATAATAATATGCTTTTATTTCTTGCCGATTCGAAACTAGTGAAAAAAAAAATAGTTCGAGGGTTGGCCAGACTTTGAGAGACGTCATAATTCAATTTGACTCAGAACGGCTATGTGGTCTTGTGGTATGACACTCGCTTTCGGATCGGAAGGTCCTGGGTTCGAGCCTTGTTCGGCGCATAGTTGAGTCCTTGGTAAAGGCTCTTTACTCACATTCTCTCACTGGACTCAGGTGTAAAATGAGTACCTGGCCGTTAACAGCGTTGTCTCTGTCGGAAAAAATGTAATATCGCCTAACAGGCGTCATGTCTCGTTCTATATACGTCTTCCTGTTGGCCAGGGACCCTTTGTAAAGCTCTTTGAGCACGTTTAGAGGATATTGCACTATATAAATGCTATACATTCTTTTAGAACTCGGAATGCATCGACACTGTAGTTGCCTACATGAGATTTCAAAAATCCTTAGTTTCCATGAGAAGAATAAAGACATGTCACTATAAATAGCTTTAGAAACAAATAATTTATTGCTCAAAGCATGATCCAAAAATGGTCCAAAGTCCTAAATGTACAGGTTCTATGGAACCAAATTTTCCTTTTCCACATAATTTATTGAATCAAATATGCACATGCAAGTCTGTTGCTGGAGCCAAAGATTCGTAATACTAATCGTTTAGAGCTAAAAAAAAGAAGTCTTAAAATAATATTTCTAAAAAAGGATAAGAAGAAGAAGAAGAAGAAGAAGAAGAAGAAGAAGAAGAAGAAGAAGAAGAAGAAGAAGAAGAAGAAGAAGAAGAAGAAGAAGAAGAAGAGGAGGAGAGAGAAGGAGAAGAAGGAGGAGGAGGAGGAGGAGGAGAAGAGAAGAAGAAGAAGAAGAAGAAGAAGAAGAAGAAGAAGAAGAAGAAGAAGAAGAAGAAGAAGAAGGAAGAGAGAAGGAGAAGAGAAGAGAAGAAGAAAGAAGAAGAAGAAGAAGAAGAAGAAGAAGAAGAAGAAGAAGAAGAAGAAGAAGAAGAAGAAAATTGAAATAAAAGAAAAGATTATAGAATGACTAAAATGGAGAAGAAAAGAATGAAGAAAAAAAAAAAAAAAGAAAGAAAATAAGAATTATAGAAAAAATGAGAAAAGAGACAAGTAAGAGGAAGAAGGAGAGAGAAGAAGAAGAAGAAGAAGAAGAAGAAGAAGAAGAAGAAGAAGAAGAAGAAGAAGAAGAAGAAGAAGAAGAAGAAGAAGAAGAAAGAAGAAGAAGAAGAAGGAGAAGGAGGAGGAGGAGAAGAAGAAGAAGAAGAAGAAGAAGAAGAAGAAGAAGAAGAAGAAGAAGAAGAAGAAGAAGAAGAAGAAAATTGTTATAATTAAACAGAAATCAGCATTCTATTTTAGGCAATGTATCTAAAAATGGAGAGAGAAAAAGCAATGTCATCATTTTGCTCTTTAAAAAAACAAAAAAACGAAAGAAACTACAGAATTTATATGAATAAAAATGTGAGAAAATGGACAAGTTATATAATAGATGCCATACAAATGAATGTTAATATATTCATATAATATGATTTAATGTATTCCTGTATGTATAATCGGTTGTTGCTACGCAGGGGTCTGTACACAGAAAATGAAATATGCCAAATAAATCACTGCTGCTGCATAGCTACTTCCGGTCTATTATGACGTCACCACAAAAGGGTACAAAAGACGTGACGGGTCTTGAATGCGGAACGAAACGTTTTGTTGTGGTTTGCGGTTAAAGAAGCATGTGTTATATTTCCACATCAACCAACAGCCCAGAGCGATAAGCCATGAGGGATAAAAGCCTCACAAGTTTATCTTTGAACGAGTTCCTGTAATGATGGGAGGATAAGTCGACTATTTTCACAGGCCTGAATCATAAAAACAAAACTGGGTGTGGGTGAGTACAGGAATTAAAAATAAATAAATCAGATAACATCACACAGGATAAAAAAAAAAAAAAAATCGAGATAAATTTTTGAAGAGGGCAAATACCTCTGGGTTGAGTGCGACGGCTATAATATAATAGAGATGTTATAGAAGGAATGTGTTTACCTTCGGGTACTGTTCCTGGTATATTCATGGATTTAATCCAGTCGGGATAAAGAGAAAATAGAAAATAAATTTTGTCTGAAGTCATACTCTCTGTACACAAATGTAAATGTTGCTGCTCGAATAAATAAATAGTAACAATGTGAAATTGAATGAAAGCTTCAATTTAATGATATACGAAAACAGATCAAATGAACGTTTCGGGTTTCCCCTTTATCGACATAACAGGATGAATAAAACACTACATACAGACGAATGAGATAATGTGGTAGTGGTGTTGTTAAGATGAATAAATAAACCATTACCAACACTACAAACATCGTCATTCTTATCTAACCATCATCGCCTGACGTTTCCCCAGATTGTACAGTGGCAGCCATTTTTTTACAGCTACAAATTTCCGAAAATGAATGCCATCTAACGGTCATCATTTTGTTTAAACATCGTCATTCTTATTTATCTAACCGTCATTACCCGATCGTGTCCCCAGATTGCACAGTGGCAGCCATTTCTTTTTTTTTTTTTTTTTTTTTTACAGTTACACATTTCCGGAAATGACATGCCGTCAACATTATGGCCATTTTCTAGCGGTCATGATTAAATTTGTACAAACATCGTCATTCTTATTTAATTTATCTAACCGTCATCACCTCTTCGTGTCCCCCCAGATTGTGCAGACGTCTACGACAGCGGCCATCACCGTAGTGACGTGTACTACATCAAGCCATTGTATTCGGCCTGCCCCATCCCCGTCTGGTGTGACATGGACTCGCCCAAGGCTGGCTGGCTATTGATACAAAGACGACAGGATGGATCGGTCAATTTCAAGTAGGTAGACCAGGATGGGATTCCGATCTTGTTTTATCTTTAACTTTGTTATTGGATTTGGTGAATGAGTTTTCATCCTCGTTAGTATTTCTTTTTTTTTTTTCTTTTTTTCTTTCTTTCTTATTTTTGTTGAGCTTTTATATAGAGCAATATCAACTAGACGGAGCAGCAGCAACACTAAACGTGTGGGACGAGACATGTCACTTCATGGAGAAGCTCTATGGAAAATTATGAAGGATGCATTAATAGTAACTCAACTATCTTAATCCTTAGTGAAAACACAACGTCCAGAATTATCATCATCACCATCATCATCGTCATCATCATCATCATCATCATCATCATCATCATCATCATCATCATCATCATCATCATAGTGTTCATTGTGATTGTTGTTGTCAACATAAGAAATCGTTTATGTCCAAGTTATTCTCACGGCGTAATTCATTGCTTTGATTTGTTTTGTTTTTTTAAATCGATATCTTTCAGCGATACCTTCACAAATTCAACAATCTTTTATCCTTGTTCCACATTTATTCCAGGCGGAAATGGGACGACTACCGTGACGGCTTTGGTGACGTCATAGGCGAGCACTGGCTGGGCAACGACAACATCTTCCTGCTGACCAACCAGGCCCGATACCAACTCCGTATCGATCTGTGGGATTTCTCCGGTAATCGAGTATACGCCCTGTACTCAAACTTTAAAATCGAGGGTGAGTGGAACGTTTCTTGGCCAGATAAATTATTATTCAAAATATCGATCGACATAGATAATCGATTCCAGACTTCAGAAAAAGTCTTAACGTGAGAAAATTTGAAATATTTCTTGATGTCGAAATATAATGTCAATTTAAACTTCCATCTGGTATACAAGAGACAAGCACAAACGTATCTGTCATATAAAATAACTAATTAGGTTTGATTTTAGTGTGATCTACTTGCAAAGGAGCATCGTGGCTCAGCGGTACGGTCTTTGCTTCGTACCCGAAAGGTACCGAATTCGATTACCCGCCGCTGCGATGTCTGGCCTTGAGCCTTGAGCAAAATCACCTCGCCCTAGCTAAAGCTGCGGCGCTTCACTGCGGCTGAGGCCTGGGTTATTCCAGTCTTCCCTTGGAATAGACCCTAGAGATAAATTTCCCCTATGGGATGAATAAAGGGGATTTTATTTATTTCATTTTCAAAATGTTGTGAGATGAGTAAATTGAGTCTCAAAGGGTTTAATGGGAAGAAAAATCGTGCCGTCAAAACTCTTACTCTTTTGGTCCCTAAATAATTGGGAGTGTGTACGTAACCAGTTCTTATGAGTACTAATAATGAATAGGTTATATAAAAGATGGCATAGCTATTTCACTAACAGGATGTATTGCCAGATTCTTAGGATAACGGATCGGAAAAGAGTGATGAATGGTCTTTATTGATGTCCGGCATTCATAATTTACACTAGAAAATAAGTTACTATTAATCTGAAACCAAAATATCAATGGGGATGCGGATCTATATTACTTTTCCATGTGCTCGAGGTCATTGGTCACATTGCAGAGCGTGCTCAAAATGACCTCTATAGTGGAAAGTGTCACGATTGGCCATTGTGCTCAGCTTGACTCATGGGAACGTTTACACCGTTCATAAACACAGCAGCTTGTTTACATTTATTGAGGAATGTCCAATCGTTGTACAACTACAGATCATAATATTATGATCGATGACTAGTTTGGACGAAAGCATGAATATAGATCGCTCCCATCACACAAGGTATGTATCCATCCAGTCCTCGGGGGAAGACTGGTTTTACATTTCCAATGAATCAGTCTTTTGACATTACACTTTTCTTCCCTTTTATTTATTTATTTATTTACTTATTTATGTACTTATTTCTTTATTATTTATTTATTTATGTATTTATTTATTCATTTATTTATTACCTTATTGACAATTGACAACGTTTTCTTTGAACCTCAACCCCAAACAGGCGAGAGAGACAACTACAGACTCCACGTTTCCGGTTTTAGCGGAAGCGCTAAAGACTCCCTGATGCGTCACAACAACAAACAGTTCAGCACAGAGGACCGTGACCATGACAACCGACGCGACGCCAGCTGTGCCAGCGAGTGGGAGGCCGGCTGGTGGTTCGACAAGTGCTGGTACGCTTTACTCAACGGTCCCTATCAAAACCAGAGTGACGTGAGGTACAAGGGAATCGCTTGGAAGAGCTGGAAGTTTGATCAACTCAGAGGGGCTGAGATGAAGATCCGACCCATCTACCACAAACGTCGATAATGTTGAAATACACGAATAGTGGATTTTACAGAGTTTTTCTTGTTTTAATTTTATACATTTATAAACTTATACTTTAAAATATATAGTTTTTAAAATAATTAATAATGTTGACCCTTCCTCCCTTCCGTTGCTCCACATG
The DNA here is from genome assembly GCF_034508935.2 of Berghia stephanieae. Lineage (NCBI taxonomy): Eukaryota > Metazoa > Mollusca > Gastropoda > Nudibranchia > Aeolidiidae > Berghia > Berghia stephanieae. The sequence continues at coordinate 64,714,961 of NC_088366.1, read as the reverse complement.
TTAAATATTATTTTAACTCCTAGGTATTTTAACAAATTAGGGCATGAAAGAATAAATGAAACAAACACGAATTCACTTTTCACGACTAAAAGAGCGACTGGTGATTATTTTGTGTCAATTTGATATATTCACACATTAATAATTAGAATGTTTTCGCCCCCATCACGAGTCGATGAGTTATTTGGAAGTATACATGTATTATCTCTCATAAAGTGTGTATGTCTTGGCATATGATAGAAATAGAATGAGCTCAAAACATTCGCTACCAAAATAGGCCATTGTCAAAGGATAAAATCACGAGAAACCATTTTCCATGAACGTCATTATTTTTTTAAATACATTTTTGGGTCATCTCACTGAATGAATGACAAAATCATTATTGTCAATCATCAATTTAAAAGGGTAAAGGAACAGATGGTGTGAATGAATGAATGAAATCTGTCCCATTTGGAGACATAGATTACTCCAAATCACCTACAGATAACAAACCAAGGGATTGGGAGGATATCCCTGGCAATGTCCTTATCGAAAGATAATATTTCAAACATTCAAAGAACTCGAAGCTCGGAGAGGTTTTCTTTTTTTTAAACATTGAATCATAAAAGTGGGTAAAGACATTCGGAGACGTGTATTACTCCAAACCTTCAAAGCATAACAAACCAGGGTCTTGGAAGGATATGCCTGACAATGTCTGCTTCATCGGGAGATATTTCAAGCATTCAAAGAACACGAAGGACGGAGAGGCTTTCTCTTTTTTAACATTGAATCATAAATGGGTAAAGGTAACGGAGACATGGATTTCTCCAAAAGATAACAAACCAGGGTTTGAGAGGATATGCCTGGCAATGTCTTCTTCATCGGGAGATAATAATGTTTCAAGCAATCAAAGAACTCGAAGAACGGAGATGCTTTCTCTTTTTTAACACTGAATTATACAGGGTAAAGACATTTGGAAACATGGATTACTCCAAACCACCAACAGTAAACAAGCCAGGGGCTTGAGAGGATATTGTCCCTTGCAATGTCTTCATCGAAAGATAATATTTCCAGCATTCAAAGAACTTGAAGGACGGAGATGCTTTCTCAACCAACTTTCATATTTCATACGTCACACCAAAACTTGTTACATTTCATTCAAAATGTCGGGATTTTTATGGTTAGAAAATAAAAAAAATAACGAAAGTTTGGATTTGAATGTTTTAGTTTTTGATGTATGCATTCGACCGATTGTAAAATGAGGTTTGTTTGTTTGTTGCTTTAGGTCTCTTCCAACACAATTGAGGTTATATGAGAGACCGCTGAAACAAAAAAACAAGCAATCTAACAAAAATAGTACAAATGTCAATCAAAATCATAACCTAAAGATATCATAAGCTAAATTATAAATAACCAAAAACAAACAGGCAGAAGATTTACAGAAAAAAAATATCCCCTGTCAAAAATACAATCACAAACCAAAGAAGCAGGATAGGCTAGTAAAGAGAAGAAGAAACGACATCACTATCGGATCGTACACCCATGCGAACATCATAGGTATACGATTCAAGGGTGATGCTCCCATCCAACCACCCGCAATGAGGTCTGTTTTTCAATTCTCCGTGTCTGTCTGGAGACAATATATCATATGCTACGTGATTAGGTAAAATACTCACAAGACCCGCCAGTCGGATAAAAAAGTATTCAAACTACGTGTAACCTTACAGTCTGGTTGATATAATTAATTTAGCGAGATCTATTCATTAAAATTGCCGTCTTAAAAAATCAGTAACAAAGCGCTGAGTGACGTCATCTTCGTTCCTTCTATAGAAATAACGATTGACAAACTGACTGTGTGGGATGAGTTAATTTAATTATTGTGGTGAATGTTAATGCCTGTGGAATTCAGTGAAGTATTTATTATTTAAGTCGAGGCTTTGAAATTCATATTTAACATTGAAGGGATTGGAGACAGTATATTAGGATACATCAAGGTTTGATGGTGAGACGGTGTATGAACGAAAATCATATTATTGATATATATATATATATATATATATATATATATATATATATATATATATATATATATATATATATATATATATATTATATGAGTGTTGGTGGGTATTTGTAGGTACGAGAATGCTCGATAATTTAAGTTAGAGCATATATAGATAAATAAATTCACTCAAGTATTTTTTTGCCGAAACAATCGTTTCTATGTCCTCCATTTCATCAGTCTACTATATATATATATATATATATATATATATATATATATATATATATATAATATATATATATATATATATATATATATATATTATGCGCTTATGTTCTTTGCCAATTTTGTTGTTGTTATGATTATTATTGGTGTTGTTATCTTTATTGTTGTTGCTGCTGCTGCTGCTGCAATTGTGACTATTTTACTGTAGTTGTATCATGTTAATTATGAGAGAAAATTGCATTGTTTTGTTATTATTGAATTGTATTTATAAGCTTGTTTTAGAATGATTTGACTGGGGTTTCATTCTCATAATTATTCTTTCTATTGAAAGGCGCAAAAGTATTAGCATGGCTAATTGAAGGGAATGTATTTAATAATAATAATAATAATAATAATAATAATATAATAATAATAATAATAATAATAATAATAATAATAATAATAATAATAATAATAATAGTAATAATAATAGTAATAAAATAATAATAATAATAATAATAATAATAATAATAATAATAATAATAATAATAATAATATTATTATTATTATTATTATTATTATTATTATTAATATTACTATTATTACTATTATATATTATTATTATTATTATTATTATTATTATTATTATTATTATTATTATTATTATTATTATTATTATTATTATTATTATTATTATTATTATTATATTATTATTATTATTATTATTTTTATTATTATTACTATTATCATAATTACAACTATAATTATTATTATTATTATTATTTTTCGATGTTTTTCCCCTTGTATTTTTCTTCCTTGCTTTGTCTGGTACCTTTCATACACATTTGTTCAGTTCTTTAAATGTGATGGGTGAGTGTGAGGTATATTTTGTCATAAGACTTTGACTTGATGGATTGACACATGCATCCAGTGTTTACAGTACAAATGTGATTATTGTTGTGATAGGTGATTGTTAGGTATATTTTGTCATAGGACTATTTGATTTGATGGATGGATCTATTCATTTGGGTGTCTACAGTACAAATGTGATTATTGACGCTGGTATAAGAGATTTACAGTAAATAAACACGGTGAGTGTGTGAGTTCTATGGCGAAGAAGGAAAGTTGAAGATGTGAGCAAATGGATGTCTCATTGAGAGTAATTATCATTTTTTTTTTGCACAGGCGTGTGTGTGTATCTGTGTGTGTGTGTGTGTGTGTGTGTGTGTGTATACATGCGCTTTTTGATTGCTTTTTAAAAAAATTCTCCAAGAGTGTTAGACAAAGAGAGTGAATGTGCGAGCACAGCGCGCGTGTGTTGTGGGTGTGTGTGTGGGGGGGGGGGGAGAGAGAGAGAGAAAGAGAGAGAGAGCGAGAGAGAGAGACAGAAGTGGGATAGGAGACAGGGAAAGAGAGAGAAGGAAAGAAATAAAGGATGAAAGAAAGAAAGAAAGAAAGAAAGAGGGAGAGAGAGAGAGAGGGGGAGAGAGAGAGAGAGAGAGAGAGAGAGAGAGAGAGAGAGAGAGAGAGGGACAGAGAGAGAGAGAGAGAGAGTGAGAGAGAGAGAGAGAGAGAGAGAGAATAGGAATGGGGGTGGGGGCCTTCCGGATTTCCCACCATCCGGTATAAAAGTCCCATTGTATTATAATATATCCATCAATTCTCAC
>NC_088366.1:64703609-64706109 GCF_034508935.2 Berghia stephanieae | reverse complement strand
ACTTTCTTACCCCCCTCCTCCCCCTCTCCCCCCCCCCCCTCTATTCGTCTCTCCTCCGCCCCCCCCCCCCCCCCCCCCCCCTCTCTCCCTCCTCTTCTCATATCTCAAACCACACACACACACACCCCCACGGGGACACACAATTTTCTCCCCTCCTCCCCCCCCCCCCCCCCCCCCCTCTCTCTCTCTCTGTTTTCTTCTTCCCCCCCCCCCCCCCCCGCTCTCGCTCTCTCTCCCCTCCCCCCTCACTCCCTCTCTAACACACCCCACCTTTCTCTCCCCCCCCCCCACCCCCCACTCTATCTCTTACTCTCTCTTTTTCCCCCCCCCCCCCCCCCTCTCTCTCTCTCTTTTACCTTACCCCTTCTCCTCCCCATCCCCTGAAAATCCAGAATAAAAAAACCGTTTTTTCTACCACCATCTTGTTCGAGAGATAAAACGTGTTTCTTTGGGCAAGAAACAAACGACTAAAAGCCCAATTAATGGCCATTCCCCTACTCAAAAGCCACAGCAACATGGAAAGGGTCCAGCTGTGAAGAATCATGAGATTCGTCATTGGTCAATTGGAGACGTTGGTAAACTCATTAAATCTCTCAATCCTAAGATTTTTGCTACTTTTAAAATTGGAAAAAAAAAAAATGTATTAAAAATGAACGTGTTCATAGATAGTTTTATTCAACTACCATTGAGATGTAAAAACTAAAAAATTTTCTTTGTATCTACGCCTAAACTTTGTCTCAGAAAAATGTAATAAATAGGCAGGGGTAAAAGTAACCCGGGGGTTTAAAAATACGGATATGTCGGTGTTAGGGTTGGGGTGAGTTAAACACGGACACGCTTTTATCTAACTTGACCAAAAATCCCATTACTTTCACCCAGAACGCGGGAACTTCCCTTTTTTTGCGGCTATTGGTTTTTGTGTAATGACAGTCGATTTCGGATGGAAGGTCCTGGGTTCGAGCCTTTGTTCCCCGCATTTTGGTCTTTGAAAAGGACTTTTTTCAAAAATCTCTCACCGTATTCAGGTGAAAAAAAAGAAACTTGGCCGTTTAAAAAGCGTTTTTTCTCGACGGAAAGATTTGTAATAATCGCCTGCAGGCGTTTTTTTCTCGTTCTACGTGTTACGTGTTGCTATTGGTCAAGGGGACCCCTTGTAAAGCGCTTTGAGCACAATAATGGATATAGTGCTAAAAAAAAAAGCCATAAAAAGCTTAAGTTTTTGTAAAAATTTGGCCAGAAAACTCATCCTTCAAATTATACCGGTAGATTAAAATGACCCTCATCTCGTCAAACTCTCAAACCTGGAACTTCGAGGCTAGAGTTCGCGAAGTCTTGGGTTTGAAAGTGTTCACAAGATGAGGGTCATTTTAATCAACCTATATAATATGAAGGATGAGTTTTCTGACCAAATTTCTTTAAAAAAGAAGTTTGGTGGTAGCGGTTAGGGGGGGGGGGGTCAGTGTGCGGCAGTATTGTATTGCCTTGAGGAAAAAACATATCTCTAGCTACTGTCAGGTACTCATTAAAATTTGAGTCGATTGAAGTCAAATTTTGTATCAAATTATTTCCTTTCCATCATGGCCACCCAAAGCAAATTGCCAAATGGTCACTGTCACCTTTCTCTACCTTGTAAAGGGGCCCGGGTTTTTAAATAGTCACGTGACATTCACACCGGAGCCAAACAAGGTAAATTTTCCACACTCCCCCATGCCACCTTTTAAGTTTTTGAACGGGGGAACGGGAATGTTTTTTTTATTCCATAATCGAAGGTTTTTTGGAGCGGGCTACTATCGTGGTTACCGACAAAAGGGAAAAGGGGGGGGGGGGGGGGGGGGGGGGGGGGGGGGGGTGGCTGAAAGTACAAAACCCCAAAATTAATACATCTGCCCCAAAAGAAATTTTTAAACTAGGTTTAAGGTTTAGAAATCCGTGGTTTCCCCCCCAAAAACTGTTAAAATCCCCTACAACCATAAAGATTTTGAGAGGGTTTTTTACTGATTGAAAACAATCAAATTAAAACTCCCCCCCCCCCCCACACACACCAAAAACCGACAAACACACACACCCCACAAACACAAACCCCACACCCCCACATACGTTTCATCCATACCGGCCATTCAACCTTGACACGTCCACCCTTTTTAGGGGAAACCAAAGGGTAGGGATATCTTTTATAATGTATCGAATCAACCCAGACCCACAAGATTTACATGATTTGAATAAATTTTTCATACCAAGACACAACATACTTTAACCTGGCCGACGCTACCAAAAAAATTCTAGGAATTACGGAAATTTTGGCGTCCCAATTCAGAAGTTGACCAGCCCTTTCCCCAAGTCATTTAAAACAAAACGAAAATGAAAGTTGATGCCAGGGCTAATATTATTTTTTAAAATCACCAGTGAGAGAAGAATGGATAACAGTTGGGCAAGAGCACACGGGTAATGTTTTTTTCCATATGACCATTCCGTAAAGGACTGGGTTGCCTAAATAAGCTCA
>NC_088366.1:64688981-64703509 GCF_034508935.2 Berghia stephanieae | reverse complement strand
ACTACTACTACTACTACTACTACTACTACTACTACTACTACTACTACTACTACTACTACTACTACTACTACTACTACTAACTACTACTACTACTACTATAACTACTACTACTACTACTACTAACTACTACTACTACTACTACTACTACTACTACTATACTACTACTACATACTACTACTACTACTACTACTACTACTACTACTATACTACTACTACTACTACTACTACTACTACTACTACATAACTACTACTACTACTACTACTACTACTACTACTACTACTACTACATACTACTACACTACTATACTACATACTACTACTACTACTACTACTACTACTACTACTACTACTACTACTACTACTACTACTACTACTACTACCACCACCACCACTACTACTACTACTCCCTATACACACGTGTTGTTATTTTCTACGTCAAAAGCTATTGCTGACGTCATCAATTTCATGAAATCATTGTCATGTTCATCGTTTCATTATCACCACTATCATTATCATCACTATCGTTAGAAATTACCAATTTTGCACACGTCACCCATGTTGGGTCATTACGTCATTATATCCATATGTCCATGTATGTACAAAGTTGCTTTGTTGATTCATTGGTAAATACTCTCAGCGAAAAACAAAAAACTGAAATACTCTTTTTTTCTTGTTATTTTCTACTCTATATTGTTTTCTTTTTTCTCTTTTTTTTTCCCTTATAATTCATCCAAATTATTTTGACCACCGAACGCTAATATTACGATAGGAATTAACAATATAATTATCACAGAAACATGTCTTACATAAGGGACCCTTCAAATCTAAGAAAAGAACCAAAAACTAAATGGCACATTACGTGTATTAACACGTTATAAAAACGTTTACTATACTTTATATTGCGCAAAATCCATTTAAACGCCCAAAGCGCTTTACACTCGGTCATAGCCAGTAGAAAGAAACACAGAGAATCATAATAAAAGGAATATACAGTCGAAATGAGTATTTAATGGATCGTTTTAAAAACCTGTCTCTTCTGCAACTGGTGGAAATTATCTTGCAATGGAGTAGCGTCCTTTCCAGTGGGTATCATCAATTGCGATAAAGTAACGTCCTATCCAATGGGTATCATCAATTGCGATAGAGTAACGCCCCTATCCAGAGGGTATCATCAACCAATTGTAATGTTTGCCTTTCACACTCACACACTATAGAAATGAAGGACAAATTGACTCCGCGGGCCTCCTTGTTCTCTCAATGACCATTTTGATTGTTGGATAAATCAAAGCAGTCCGGATTCTCTGTGTGATTATCTTTGTCAAAAGCCGTGGCAAATAACCAGGCGTCAAATGGATTCCATCTTCTTTAGAAGATGCCCATGCATACGATATCCATGCTTACTGCCATACTCTGTGTCAAATAACCAGGCGTCAAATGGATTCCATCTTCTTTAGAAGATGCCCATGCATACGATATCCATGTTAACTGTCACACTCTGTGTCAAATAACCAGGCGTCAAATGGATTCCATCTTCTTTAGAAGATGCCCACGATTACGATGTCCATGTTAACTGTCACACTCTGTGTCAAATAGCCAGCGTCAAATGGATTTATCTTTTATATTATCGCACACTGAATAAAACAAAACGTTTGTTTTAAAAAAAATCAAATTTGGCCAGAAAAAATCGTCCTTCAAATATAGATGGATTAAAATGAGGGAATCAATCGATATTAGAAGGACGAATTTTCTGGCTAAAATTTTTTTTTGTAAAAAAAAAAACGTATTTAATCAGTGTTGATAATATAGATAGTATGCGCTTGGCTCAGAAACTCACAATATTGCCATCCGGAAGTATAACGGACCAACACACAAAACTATTGCGTGTAAACTTGAACGTTTATAGTCTGGTTAATACAGTTTAGTGAGAATTACTCATCAACGCGGATGGCAAAAAAAAAAAAAAAAAAAAAAAAAACAATAAACGAAGACCGGTGTGACGTCAACTTCATTCTAGCTATAGGTACCTCTATCTTACCATTAACACCAGTGACATGACAAGTCATTCATAGACAACAAAAGGTGGTTTAATGTTTAATGTGATATTTACTAACTAAGCTGCCAGAAGCTGTGGACTGTAAAACAGTAATAAACAAAAATGAATAGAACAGGTTCAACAAAGAACAAAATACCAAACACGGAACGTTTCGGGCTCAAAACCCTTCTTCAGTCACACAACAACAACAACAACAACAACAACAACAACAACAACAACAAAAATAAATAAAGACATAAATATATTACTTAATTCCAGATAGACAACAGAGATATTTTGCACGTCCTCTCTGTAGAAACATCTTGTAAAGTAAAACCAGTTGGTTTAACAATCGAAGATTTTTCTGCAGAGGACCTACAAAATAGCTCTGTCGTCTATCTGGAATTCAGTAATGTATTTATTTCTTTATTGTTTTTTGTTGTTGGCTGAAGAAGGGTTTTTGAACCCGAAACGTTCCGTGTTTGGTATTTTGTTATTTTTCGAAGCTGTTCTATTCATATTTTGTTTATTACTTTTTAATTCTTTTAATCCCAACTTAAAGGTCAAATAAATATAATGTTCACATGGTTGGTCCATCTTTACGACCTGACAACTTTTGGAACGAGCAAATCTTGAAATAAAACAAACGCTATGATCACATTTACCACAATGGTGTTGGACGTCATTGACTCTCTCTCTCTCTCTCTCTCCCTATCTTTCTCTAACACACACACACTTTCTTACCCCTCCTCTCTCTCTCTCCCCCCCCCCCCCTCTATTTCGTTCTCCTCCGCCCCCCTCCCCACTCTCTCCCTCTCTCTTCTCATCTCTCTACCACACACACACACACACACACAGACACACAATTTCTCTCCCCTCCCCCCCCCCCCCCCCCTCTCTCTCTCTCTGTTTCTCTCTTCCCCCCCCCCCCCCCCCCCCCCCCCCCCCCCGCTCTCGCTCTCTCTCCCCTCCCCCTCACTCCCTCTCTAACACACACACTTTCTCTCCCCCCACCCCCCACTCTATCTCTTACTCTCTCTTTCTTCCCCCCCCCCTCTCTCTCTCTCTCTCTACCTTATCTCTCCTCCCCATCCCCTGTAATCCAGAATCAAACCGTTCTACCACCATCTTGTTCAGAGAGACTAAATCGTGTTTCATGGGCAAGTACAAACGACTAACAAGCCCACAATTAATGGCCATTCCCCTACATCAAAGCCACAACAACATGGAAAGGTGTCCAGCTGTGAAGAATCATGAGATTCGTCATTGGTCAATTGGAGACGTTGTGTAAACTCATTAACTCTCTCAATCCTAGAGATTTTTGCTACTTTTAAAAATTGGAAAAAAATGTATTAAAATGAACGTGTTCATAGATAGTTTTATTCAACTACCATTGAGATGTAAAAACTGAAAACATTAGCTTTGATACTACGCTATACTTTGTCTCAGAAAAATGTAATAAATAGGCACGGGGTAAAAGTAACCCGGGTAAACTACGGATATAGTCGGTGTTTGGGTTGCGTGAGTTAAACACGGGACACTGCTTCACTCTAACTTGACCAAGATATCCCATTACTTTCACCACGAACGCAGCAACACTCTTTTTATGCGGCTATGTGGTCTTGTGGTATGACAGTCGATTTCGGATCGGAAGGTCCTGGGTTCGAGCCTCGCTCGGCGCATAGTTGAGTCCTCTTTACTCACATTATCTCACCGTACTCAGGTGTAAAATGAGTACCGGGCAGTATACAGCGTTGTCTCTGTCCGAAAAAAAATGTAATATCGCCTGACAGGCGTCATGTCTCGTTCTAAATGTTAAATGTTGCTGTTGTCCAGGGACCCCTTGTAAAGCGCTTTGAGCACATTTAGTGGATATTACGCTATATAAAAGCTCATTAAAATTTTTTAAAAAGTCAAATGGTATCAAATTATGCCTTATCCGTATCATGGCCACAATGCAAATTGCCAAAGTGGTCACTGTCACCTTTCTCTACCTTGTAACTGACCTGGTTTTAATAGTCACGTGACATTCACACCGGAGCCAAAACAAGGTAAATACCTCACCACTCACCATCGCCACCTTTAAGTTTTCTGAACGGGAACGGGAATGTTTTATTATCTCCATAATCGACAGGTTTTTGCTGAGCTGGGCTACTATCGTGGTTACCGACATAGGCAGGGGGGGGGGGGGGGGGGGGCGGGGGGTGGCTGAAGTACACCACAAATTAATACATCTGCCCCATAGATTTCTATCTAGTTAGGTAGGAATCCGTGGTTTGCCCCCACAAAACTGTTAAATCCCCTACACCATAAAGATTATGAGAGTCTTACTGTATTGTATAACAACTCATATTACACCCCCCCCCCCCCCACACACACACACAAACAAACACACACACACAAACAAACAAACACACACACATATATACATACATACCGGCCATTCAACTTGACACGTCCACCTGTTGATGGGAATCCATTGGCGTAGGGATATCTCTATAATGTATCTGAATCACCCACACTACAAGGATTACATCAATTGAATAAATTTGCATACCAAGACATAACATACTCAGACCTGCCGACTGCTACCAAAAAATTCGTAGAATTACGGAATTTTGGCGTCAAGTTCAGAAGTTGACCAGCATTTCTAAGTCATTAAAACAAAACGAAAATGAAAGTTGATGCCAGACTACATATAGATAGTTCGAAGATGACGTCACTCTGGTCTTTGTGATTGTTTTTTGCCATCCGCGTTTATGAGTAGTTCTCACTAAACCAGACAATAAAACGTTCATGGTTACAACAGTTGTGTGTGTTGGCCAGTTATACTTCCGGATGGCAATGTTGTGGACTTCTTAGACAAGCGCATTCTATCTATATTCTAACTCACTCAGTCCTAGAGATTTTTGCTACTTTTCAAAATTGGGAAAATGTATTAATAACGAGCATGTACATAGATAGTTTTATTCAACTATCATTAACATGTAAAAACTAAAAACATTAGCTTTGATACTACGTCTATAATCTGTCTCATAAAAATGTAATAAATAGGCATGGGGTAAAAGTAACCTGGGTTAAACTACGGATGTAGTCGGTGTTAGGGTTGAGTGAGTAAGGGATTTTGATTGGAAGAGTAAATTGTTGATTTATAAAGTCAACCATAGGGACTATTATTATTATTTCCTAAAAACTAAGAATTTTTATATTTTCAAGTAGGCAAGTCTGCATACCTCAAATGGCGTAACGAGTGGATCAGATTTATGGGCCAACAGCAACATTTACCATTTAGGTCAAGACATGATGCCTGTAAGGCGATATTATAATTTTTCGGACAGAGACAACGCTGCTGTTGACGGCCATGTACTCATTTTACACCAGAGTACGGTGAGAGATTGTGAGTAAAGAGTCTTTTCCAAGGACTCGACTATGCTCCGAGCGAGGCTCGAACCCAGGACCTTCCGATCCGAAAGCGAGTGTCATACCACAAAACCACATAGTCGTACTAACAGCGCACGATGATTTTTAATTCCTAAAAAACTACGACTTTTTTTCAATTTTCAAGTAAGCAAGTCTGCGTACGGCCAATGGCGTAACGTGTAGATCAGATTTATGAGCCCCCCCCCCCCCCCCCCGCATAGGTGTGGAGTGATTAAAATGGATGTGGATCCTGACCATAGGAAACTAGAGACTATACGGGGGCTAAACAAGATCCTGACAGTTTGAAGGCTGGAAAGTACAATTTGATCTGACGGTTGTCTAAACTATTTTCCTCTATCACCAGCTGTAATATTATATAATGTCATCTGTCACCTCAAAACGGAAATTTTAAAATTAAAATAGAGTTTTTATATAGTGCAATATCCACTAAACGTGCTAAACGTCCCAGGCCAACAGCAACACTTAACTTGTAGAACGAGATATGACGTCCGAAGAAGGCACAGTAAGTGCCTCCCTGTCCACTATGGGAAGCCAGGAACCCCACTCAGCCGAGAAGGTGGATGTAAAACTTCGCAAGTCGATGCACATAGTGTCGGGAACGCTAGCAACAACCCCTAGAGAATGGGGCCCGATAATGGCAGCGATCCAGCCCCCCGATGTCCGGAGGAAGACCATTACGGGAAACTGGCTGAGTAAGATCAAAGAGAGAGGGAATGGGGATACCCCTCTCATGCGCATAATGAACGGTGCCCCGTTTCGAGCCGAAATAAGTCCCGGCAACCCTTGTACGCAGAATCCCTGACTACGGACAGAGCTGCACATACGAGATGGAAGTCGGTTGGACGAATTCAATCCCTCGTGGGGGCGGGGACCTACACTCTTCTAAGCTTGGTGAGAAGTTGCCAGGCTTTGATACCAGTAAGAGGAGACACTGGGTAGCTGCGAATCGGCTTCGGTCGAGGAGCTGCCTAACGGCCGGTGCGTTACATCAGTGGGGTCTAACTTCCTGTCCAATATGTCCACGCTGTGGGCAAGAACCCGAAACGGCAGAGCATCTAGTCGAAAGGTGTGTTGTGACGATGCTACCAGGCGGGTTCGCGACGGTGCACGAATGCGGACCGGACTTTGCTGATTGGGTCGATCGTCATAACATAATAGTGTGAACCATAAGAAGCTGCTGCCATTTCACCTTAATCTGATTCATCCCGACTGGACACCATTGTGTTTGGTTATTTTTGGACAGCAGGCAATACGAGGAAAACCAGTAATTTCCTGGGGTAGTTTAATATTATCTCCATCTCCGATAAGGAATTGACCTGTATAAAGACTGTATTTGTAGACCAGGGCAGGTAATGTCTATAGGTTTAATCCTATCTCCATGTCCGATAAAGAGATAGACCTGTATAAAGACTGTGTTTGTAGACCTAGGCAGTTATGTCTATAGGTTTAACCCTCTCCTTACCACCTACAACAAAATTGTCACATTTGTTACAACACAATATACATATATTCTTATTCAGATTTATTTTGTACATCACAAACTTGGAAGAAAACATAAAGAACATAAAGCTGTTTTGTAGAGAACTTGTTTGCGTTTTAAAACTCTATTTATAAAGCTGTTTTGTAGAGAACTTGTTTGCGTTTTAAAACTCTATTTATAAAGCTGTTTTGTAGAGAACTTGTTTGCGTTTTAAAACTCTATTTATAAAGCTGTTTTGTAGAGAACTTGTTTGCGTTTTAAAACTCTATTTATAAAGCTGTTTTGTAGAGAACTTGTTTGCGTTTTAAAACTCTATTTATAAAGCTGTTTTGTAGAGAACTGTTTGCGTTTTAAAACTCTATTTATAAAGCTGTTTTGTAGAGAACTTGTTTGCGTTTTAAAACTCTATTTATAAAGCTGTTTTGTAGAGAACTGTTTGCGTTTTAAAACTCTATTTTTCTGCTGGGCAAGCCTGCCATTTTGGGAAAATACTGAAAATGATCGGTAAGGAGAGAGTTAATCCTATCTCCATGTCCGATAAAGAGATAGACCTGTATAAAGACTGTATTTGTAGACAGTACAATCCCCATTAAACAGCAGGGGGTGTTGGAAGAAATAGTGAAACACCTCGGGGAAAAAGAAAGGAATTAATCCGTCAGTTTATCCACCTTGTATGCCATTTTTGTAACTGGTGACAATTAAAGGTTTATCAAATATCTACAGTCAAAGCCAGTTAACTCACTCAATCCTGGAGATGGTTTGCTACTTATCAAAAATTTGAAGAAAAAAAATTGTGGCTGGCAGAGAAAACCCGGAAGGATCTGCAAATTTCATAAATTGAGTTATGTATGCAGCGGTGTAGACCACATCTTTCTGATCATTTACCACTTTAAATTTTCTTTCTATGTCTATTAGAACCCAAGTTATGATTTTTTTCTGAATAAAATTTGTTGCTATGGGAAACACTTTATCTTCGATTTTGGCTCATATCTCGAATCAAAGCTTGCCGCATCTTCCCGGGTTTTCTCAGCCAGCCTCAAAACCAGTTAAAACTTAAGTTCAAGAGACTTTGTTATGATTTTCCGTCAATTTCGAGTTAACGCATGACGAGATGAGAACGGCAAGGCAAGGCAAGCCATGCGTGCGTTCATCAATAATTGATTACGTGACTTCCCTTTGTGTCGATAAAATGATAAGATCCCACTTTGCACAAAATTTCCACTGATTCCCCATGCTCAACGCGCATCACAATTCTCCAGGTACTCCTTTAGAACCCCAATTTCCATTTCACACAATATAAGTCATACGTTAAACGTCTCGTTTAGTACCAGCACTCTTTCAGCAGATGTCACAGTTTAAAGACGGATACCCAAAGATTGCGACAGGGGTGTGTCACCAGTGACCACGGTCAACATCGCTTGACAATTAAAAAAAAGAAAATACTTCCGGACTGCATTCGGTTCATTTTCAAAACCTCTTTCATTCTTTCTTTTTTTCATTATTTATTTATTTATATATTCATTTATTCACTTATTTATCTAGTTATCTATGTATGAATTTGGCCCAGGACCGTGACCAATGGAAACAATTAACCAGTAGATTTTGACCAATCAAAACATGGAATTTGTGACGCGCCTTCACACGTGCTCGGACAAACATAGTTGGTTGTTTATAAACAATAACGTGAAGGAATTTGACCTCCATCTGATCGTTGTTATTGTTTTTTATTGACAAATGGGTGACAAGTTATCAAATGGTTTTCTCGATCATATTAAAAACGTTTAAGTTTACACATATGTTTTCTGTGTTGATTCTACTGATCAAGCGGTAGAACAGTGGGTATTTTACTTAACACATACCATCGATAGTAAAACCTGTGTAGTTTGCTGTGTCTACCAATCACTGCCATTGTTTACATTATGACGATTGTCCGAGTGGCGTGGTTATCTACCGATTAATTAACAACATGGATGGAGAGAGCAGCTAAACTCATCGACTATGACTAATTCACACAATTCTCAGCAAGCGTCATTCGGACTACGAGCTTTACTACTACTATAATATATGAATTTATCTATTTATTTGTTTGGTTTATTCGTTTAGCATTTATTATCTATTTATTATTTATTTATTCATTGATGGATTCATATATTTCATTTACCCATGTATTTATTTATTATCAATCTATTAACTGACAGTATTTTGTTTACTGCTGGAAGTGTGTGTGTGTGTGGGGGGGGGGGGGGGGGGGGGGGGGAACCGTGGTCGGTTTAAGCGTTTTTCATTGTATACTAACGATATTTAAAAATGCACAACAGAGTTATCGTTCATGGGGATATAAGCCTGTCTGAACCATAAAAGTCCAAATGGGGTCAGAGACATTTGGGTGACCTTTGTCGGTTTAAACGTCTTTCATTGTAAACTAACGATATTTAAAAATACACAACAGAATATCGTCCATTGATATGGGGACATAAAGCCTGTCTCAACCATTAAAGACCATATGCGTTGGGGTCAGAGACATTTGGTGGTATGTACATTGTATTTCTCGATAACTGAGTGGGTAGAGCACTCGCTTCACACGCAAAGGGACTGAGATCGATCCCGGAAGCAGTCGAGATTTATTTTTCTGCCCCCCCCCACCCCCACCCCCACCTGTCAACCCAGCAGTGATTGCTTTACTGGGTCTGTTAGATTCTGGCGGAAAGTACTTTGCGATAGACTAGCGTCCTATCCAAAGGTTAGCAAGAAATTGCTATTGTTCGATTCACGCTATAGAAACAGGGATAAACTCCAGCTCCATGGGAATAATGGCTCTGAAGTACTACAGAAGGACATGTTGTATTTCCTATGTATTCAAATGATGATTCAACGAACATCGCAGACATGGTCACTCTATTGCAGGACTTTTAAAAATATTTGGCCAGAAAAACTAGCCCTTCAAATATATCAATCAATTAAAATGACCCTCGACTTGACAAAAATAAAGTACTAGCCATCTATATTACTATAATATTCCAAAGGTTATGCAGCGAGGATTATAAGAAAAAAACTTAGCTACGCGAATGTTAAAAATATAACATAAACTTTGAAAAATCAGAGAAATCGGCTGTCTACCATCACATTATATTGGGTCACGTGACGATCAGAGATATCTGTTGTCTACCATCACAGTGTTGTGTCATGTGACAATCAGAGATATCTGTTGTCTACCATCACATTATGTTGTGTCATGTGACAATCAGAGAAATCTGTTGTCTACCATCACATTATGTTGTGTCATGTGACAATCAGAGAAATATGTTGTCTACCATCACATAATATTGGGTCATGTGACAATCAGAGATATCTGTTGTCTACCATCACATTATGTTGTGTCATGTGACAATCAGAGATCTCTCTTGTCTACCGTCACATTATGTTTGGTCACGTGACAAACGATGAAATCTGTTGTCTACCATCACTTTGTTGTCACCACCACAGTGTTGTGTCACACGTGACAAGCGGCAAATGCAGACCTTGATAATAGAAAACAAACAGCAATTTGTCACTTTTCTTGTTCTATTGTGAAAGATGGCGGCATCGACTCAACCCCTCTGGATGTGTGAAGTGCTTAGCAATCAGAGAGGGCTTTCAACGATTTTACCCAGCACCGTCGCTTATCGTAGTCTACTATCAACCACTGTACCGGCTGTACTTTGATAAAACAATAACACATAGTCAAAATTTTGGACCAGAAAACTCGTCCTTCAAATACCGATCGATTAAAATAATCCCTCATCTTACGCAAAAAAAAAAAAAATAAATAAAAATGATCAAACTTGAGACTTTGTGCACAAAATCATCCTAGAAGTCCCAGGTTTAAGAGATTTTGAAAAAGATGAGGGTCGTTTTAATCAATCGATATTATTTGAAGGACGAGTTTTCTGGGCAAAATTTTTTTAATAAGTGTTTTTTTACAGAGTACGGCTGTGTAAAGGATGAGCCTACATCTCATGATCTTAAGACGTCATTTGTACATTAGACAAACGTCGAGATAACAACTTGGTGTATTTCTTATCATTAATCATAAAACATTTTAAAAGCAATTTTACAACATCCCTCTTAAGCGAATGAGGACTTGTCGTGTTCTTTTTTTTTTTTTTTTTTTTTTACGAGTGTTGAAGTACTTTGCGATGGACTAGCGTCCTATCCAAAAGTGTAGCAAGCAAATGCTATTGTCCGTTTCACGCTATAGATACCGGGATAAACTCCAGAAGGGCCTACCAATGCCTCTGAAGAACTACTACTTTATATCTCCCCTTGTTGATCAAACTGGAGTGCAGCCTCCATTCATTCATTGCAGTTGCAGGAACTTTGATGTTTTGTTTTGTTTGGTTTTGTTTAGTTTTGTTAGACCTCCAAGCTAATCTATTTATAATTAGATCTGGCCTTGGAAAAGTAAAAATGGAAGAGCGTTGAGTAACCCGAGACAAACGTTGGATCAGGAAAAGCGAACGCCATTTTTTTGTTTTGTTTTGCTTTGTTTTTTTTTTTTTGTTTCTCTCCAGTAGAATTTGACGTAGACGTAGCAGATGTGTCAGATTTCTCTTTTGTCAGAACTGGAGACGTACATCATCCAGTGAAATAATCAACAGAAGGAAAAGGGTAGAGAGAGAGAGAGAGAGAGAGAGAGAGAGAGGAGATGGGGGGGAGAGAGACAGGGAGAGGGGGCGGCAAAGAGAGAGAGAAAAGAGAGAGAGAGAGAAGAGAGAGAGGAGAAAGAAAAGAGAGAGAAGGAAGAGAGGAGAGAGGGAAGAGAGAGAGAGAGAGAGAGAGAGAGAGAGAGAATGAAGAGAGACAGAGAGTGAGAGAGAAACGCTGACTGTAGAGAATTTAAATGCAGAGAAAAGACATCTGCTTCCCTCAGAGGTAATAGATTCGTGATTGGTGATGAACACAGCAGACTCATTTCAATATTCCTGACCAAAAATAAACGAAGTAAAAAAATGGAAACAAAAACTGCAGCCAGAAGAAAAATGGGGTTAATAATAATATAATGTCATAGTCATAGAATCTCCTTCATAATTCTGACAGCTTCACTGAGTGGCAAGATTCATAATAACAATAAATAATAATGGTGAAAACGTATATAGCGCTATGACTCCTAGACACCAGACTCTAAGCGCTTAAATTACAAATTACTTTGTCTGAAATATACTCATTCACACACACACACACACACACACACACATGCACACACAACACGACATAAACCAACCGCATATCTTGCTTCTCATACCATCTACTAACATCGAAACAACAATTATGTTTTAACCGAACGTTTAAAAATAGACAAATATTCTTTTTCATGAATGCCCTGTGGCAAGGAGTTCCAAACAGAGGGTCCGAAATGAGAAAAGGATCTCATTCCAGCATTTTTGCGTATTCGAGGGACAACTGGTTTGGTGGAATCACTGGCCGAACGTAAGGGGGGGGGGGGGGGTTTGAATATCTTTCAATTAGTTCCGAATGGTAGGAAGAGACAGTACTTTTTAATATTCATATTGGCAATGATGACCTGAATGCGACATATAACTTTTCCTTGCATTAATACTTTTGGCCAAAACTAAACAACGACATAAGCCCATGATCCAAAATATACACGTATTGGGAAATAAATTTTGAACTTTGATTTATTTATATGGGGAGAGGTAATGGGGCGGGGGGGGGGGAATTCATCGGTATCAATCTTGTCTTCAATATCAACATTAGGCTACAGTAAATCCATAATCAAGTCAGTCGGGATTTGATTTGTTACGTTTGGTTTTCGGGGTTTTACCTAATACATTATGTAAACAAAGGTCAAGGTCACACATCATGTACAATACCATGTTGTTCACATTTGTGACCCCTAGTCTCAAAACGGTATTAAGTCGGGATGATTAAGATGGTGAAAATGGGATTTATAGCAAGAAATATTAGACTTAAGTTTATATGCTTTATAGAGGAGAAGGAATATTATATTTTACTGTGCTAAATACCAATGTTTCATATTTTTGACCAGTTTAACTATAATTTGACTTTTTAGCACCTGGTCCATCCCAACATAATACCGTTTTGAGACAAGGGGTCACATTTCATTTCTCCCTCCCTTTCCCCAACCCACCCACCCTCAAAACAGTCTTTGAGGAATCATCATCCTTGGGGATGACCAATCAAGCTGACATGTCCCAACAACAGCTAATCTCTGCTCCTATTCAATTCAATTATTGGAGTCTACATTCATTCCATTTTCCGACATATCCTGGGTGCTTGTTGATGAGAATAGCTTGATGGTAATTAGTCGTTAATATCGTCATTAGTTCTATGACAGCATTCGTGGATTCCTGGATGTTATCAAAAAATACCGCATGACAGACCTGTCTAGTGCTACGAAAAATTCGTAGAAAAAAGGATTTTTGGCTCCAGCTACTCATCTGCACTCGCCTCTTTGACTCAATAAATCTTGTTGAAAAGGAAAAGTTAGTTCCTTAGATCCTATATTCAGGACTTTGGTGGATTTGTGGATCATGGCTATGACAAATTATTGATTTGTAAAGCTATTTATCAGTGCTGATGGTGACAAAAAGGGGAAAAGAGGAAAATTGTGAATGGTTTTCTTTACGCCACATTTTTACTTCACTAACCCCCACTTTTAGAGCCATTCAGATGATAAACTACTCTAGCTATCTTCTGAATAGTGGGAAAGCTGTACCAGTTTGTTCCCTCTCAAAGCCAGAAAATTTGATTGAGGAAAATGCCATTTTTTAAAGGAGGAAATTCCTTCTCTGACACAAAAATCGCGGATTTCCGCGGATCCGAGGAAAACCATCAGCATTGATTTATAGTGACTTTTCATGTTTTCCCTCGGAACTACGATTTTTAAAAATTTCAAGTAGGCAGCTCTGCCTCGTGGTTCTGGCTGTGACTGTGAAGAGTCGGTCGTTTTACCTTTTGTTTTGCTGTAACAGCATCCAGTCCATGTTTCTTTCATGTCTTTGTTTTCCATATTTCTTTCCAGACAATTACTTCATTCCACGAATCGTTTATTTTATTATTTAACCTTCTCTCGTGTGAATGAAAACAGCTCGATTCGAACAACAGACTGTCTCACACGCCAAACTTCACATAGCATAAACCATAAAATAAACGATAACACAAACAATAGGATAAACCATAGGAAACACCATAGGAAAACCATGTGTGTGTGTGTGTATGTATGTATGTGTGTGTGTGTGTATGTGTGTGTGTGTGTCAGTGTATCACCCAATCAATCCATCCTCTATCCATCAATCCACCAACCCACCCACCAATTCAATAATATATTATTTTACTAACACATTTCCAGATATTTATGTCTGTGACACCAGCGCCTGATTCTCACATTGAAATCACTCACAAGACAACAAAACCCCTGAACCCAAACAAGGAACAATAAAAACACAGGTTCTAATCAAAGCAATAAAGAAGATTGAGGCGCCCTATGTAATCAATTCCCATCTATTAAATAAGACAAATTAAGGAGCAGGCTCTGGTGGAATATAAAGAGCATAC
>NC_088366.1:64658981-64683981 GCF_034508935.2 Berghia stephanieae | reverse complement strand
TCTTTCGCTGTTAACGGCCAGGTACTCATTTTGCACCTGAGTACGGTGAGAGAATGTGAGTAAAGAGCCTTTTCCAAAGACTCGACTATGCGCCGAGCGAGAGGCTCGAACCCAGGACTTTCTGATCCGAAAGCGAGCGTCATACCACAAGACATTACATAGCCCAAGCAGGTAGGCCTGAAATAGGCTGGGTTGTGAGTAGTAATCAATTAAGCAGTACCGTGTGAGTGTAAATGATGATGAGGTGAATCATTTATTATAAAGAAAGAAAAACAGAAAAACAAAACAAGAAGAAAGCAATAAATACATTGACTTAGAATCGCAACGGTGCAAAAGATGAAGGAGTTCGTTTTAAGGTCTGAATGTATGTAGGTGGTGCAAAAAAATATATTTATATATAAAAAAAAAAAAGATTCAGGTATGCTGATGTGTGGATATGACAAATGTTGCACTTATCTCAAATGGGTTATTAAAGTGGTGGGCGATATCGAATGTTCGATATCGATACGATACGATATTTCGTCACTTGAAATATCGATATATCGATATTTATCGATTCAAAAGAATTATCCATCGATATGTCGAAAATCGATAAATATTTTTCCAGACTTGCGCCCCCCCCCCCCCCAACCCCTCTACCCCTCTATTCACGAAAAAGTTATTCGTTTCTCTATTGTTTTTCATTGTAAACTGACTTTGTGTTGTTTTTGATTCCATTACTCTAAATCGATAATAACAAGAAACGAAGAACTGATTATCTGTGTGTCCAATTTTGGCCATACACGTGGCCATCTGCCTCTCGGCGAATGACCCCAGGGATGGTCGAGATTAAACCAAATAATGAGCTACAGGAGGGGATGGTTTTTTTTTTTGTTTTGTTTTTGTCTTTGGGTTTTTTTTTAGCAAGGAGGAAGGGGGTGGGGGGGGGGGGGGTTGATTCCAAAAAAACATCAAAGACTGTCTGACATATGGAACCCCCCCCCCCCACCACCCATTCACCCCTACCTACCACAGTGACGTGCTGGGTGGTAGAGCAGATAAACGCCCCAATAATGGACCACGACACCTCCATAACTACTTTACAGCGGCATGGAGGCTCCATAATATATCATCATATCAACTACCAGGGCCCTTCAAACAACAAACAGAAAAGGAACATTCAAAAATAATCACCGCAGGTGTTCAAGTTAAAGTGAGAAAAAAAAATATTATTTTTTAAAAATCAAATACATTAAAACCAGAGCTGTATCTTGAAATTTCAAAAAAAAAAAATCGTAATTTCCAAAGGAAAAAAAAAAAAAGAAGCAGAAAAATTCACTTTAAATAGCATTGCAAAAAAAAAACAACAAAAAAACAAGTTTCTCTCAAGTTGCATGGTCCAAAAACGCTCCAAAGTCCTGAATGTAGGCTCTAAGGAGCTAAACTTTCCTTTTCAATAAGATTTATTGAGTCAAAGAGACATTTACAGCAGCTCTGTAGCTGGAGACAAAATTTTCGTATTTTTACGAATTTTCGTAGTGCTTGGCAGGTCTGATTAAAACGTTTCGATTTTTCAACAAAGGTTGATCTTGAACGTGAGCTTTAAACGTGAGCTTCCATATAGCACAATATCAACAAAATGTGCTCAAGGCGCTTAACAAAGGGTCCCCGACCAACAGCAACACGTGACATGTAGAACGAGACATTACATGACGCCTGTTAGGCGATAATACATTTTTTTTCGGGACAGAGACAACGCCGTTTTAATGGCCAGGTACTTATTTTACACCTGAGTACGTTGAAATGATGTTAGTAAAGAGCCTTTTTCCAAGGACTCAACTATGCGCCGAGCGAGGCTCGATCAGAAAGCGAGTGTCATACCACTAGACCACATAGCAGCACGATCTTGTGAATCTGTTCCTGAATTGCAGAGCAAGCACTAATCCAATTGATTTCCATGGTCGAACTATTAATGCGGCTATGTGGTCTAGTGTTATGATACTCGCTTTCGGATCGCAGTGTCCTGGGTTCGAGCCTCATCATCATCATCGATGCATAGTTGGAAAAGACTCTTTACTCACATTCTCTCACCGTACTCAGGTGTGAAATGAGTACCTGGCCGTCAACAGCGTTGTCTCTGTCGGAAATAAATTGTGATATCGCCTAACAGGCGTTATGTCTCGTTCTACATGTTACGTGTTTCTGTTGTTCAGGGACCCTTTGTAAAGCGCTTTGAGCACATTTAGTGGATTTTTGTTTTTTTTTGTTTGTCTGGCTTTTTTGTTTGTTTTTTTTATTTCATTTTTTTTTTTTGTTTGTTTTATTTTTGATTATTTAATTTTGTTTCCAAATCGTTATCAATAGATATCATTGCTATTATCATGCTCTGCTACGCCTCGGTTTGAATCCTTTCATCGTCCACAATGCGTCGGTGTCATCCTGGATGAAAAGATTCAATGGCTTTCATCGGAATCAATGGAGGACGGGGCCATAAAAATCATGTTTGAAATATGTTATCTATGCACATGGAACAAATTTCTTGTTTGGAATAATTTATAGGAGATTAAATGTTTCAATTTTTTCACTCTATTAAATCATAATGAATGGGAGTCCCGATAGCTCAGTTGGTAGAGCACTCGCTTCGCAATCAAAGGATGCCGAGATCGATCCCGGCTGCAGTCGAGATTTTATTTTTTTTCTGACTCCCCCTTGTCCACCCGCCAGCAGTGATTTGGGTAGCTGGGTCTGTTTAATCTGGCGGAAAGTACTTTGCGATAGACTAGCGTCCTATGTAAAGGATAGCAAGAAATTGCTCGTGTCCGTTTCACGCTATAGAAACCGGGATAAACTCCGGCACCATTGGCCTGATGGTGGCTCTGAAGGACTATACTAAATCACAATGTATCAAAAAACGCCGTGGAAAAGAAAATAATGTACATAAATTAAACTGTCTGAAATGAAAACAGTGTTAAATAAAAGCAAAAATCCCAAAGCCATTAGTCGACCTGTCTACTACTAAGAAAAATTCGTAAAAATACGAATATTTGGTTTCAATAGCAAAAATAGATAGACATTTTTGATTCAATACAATGTGTTAAAAAGAAAACGTTGTTGCCACAAAGCATCAACAAACAGGATGAATGAAACACTAAAGATGAGTGAGATTATGTGGTAGTGGCGTTGTTAAGATGAATAAACAAAACATTGATGGGCAGGAAATAGTATGTTACTTTGTAAGAAAGCACGAATTAAATTCATCTCATTCATGTGTAGTGTTTCATCCATCATTTTTCATTGATATAGGGGAAACCCGAAACGTCCATTCTATCTGTTTTCGTAATTAAACTGAAGCTTACACTCCATTTCACATTGTTATCTATTAAAGTTAATTATAGTAACTTTTATTTCTTCCCTCTGAAAACTACGAATTTTTAACATTTCAAGTTGGCAGGTCTGTATTCGAATCCCAGACATGTCAAGGTTCTCGGAGACTCGAAAACATCCATCATTACCATATTCATATTCATGTGAATAATTCTGCAGAACCACGTCAAAACGCTTTTATCGCTGCTATGTGGTGTTGTGATATGACACTCGCTTTCGGATCGGATGATCCTGGGTTCGAGCATCGCTCGGCGCATAGTTGAGTCCTTGGAAAAGGCTCTTTACTCACATTCTCTCACCGTATTCAGGTGTAAAATAAGTATGAAAGAGAGAGAGAGAGAGAGAGAGAGAGAGAGAGAGAAAGAGAGAAAAAGAAAGAAAAAGAGAGAGAGAGAGAAAGAAAGAGAGAGAGAGAGAGAGAGGGGGGGGGAGGGAGAGAGAGGTAAAGAGAAAGAAAGAAAGAGAAAGAGAGAGAGAAAGAGAGAGAGAGAGAGAGAGAGAGAGAGAGAGAGAGAGAGAGAGAGAAAGAGAGAGAAAACAATTTAAAAAATAAAATCAACCCCATTCTTAAACCAACCCCACCCCCAGGCATCAGCAGAAGGTATGAAAACCAAAATACGATAGGCTTCATTCGCATTGACTAACGGTGCTGGCATGGCGGATGAAAGCGGCGGACCACATACCTGCACCAGTCCCTTTGTCATAGACAGGGCGGGGGGCGTTTGGTATGGAGGGTTTTTTTTTTTTTTTTTACATTGAGATCTGCACGAACCAATTATAGGATTTAAAGCAGTTTACCGAAGAACTAACTCCGGGGAAAAATTCGTTAAACAAATTTGGCCAGAAACCAATTATAGGATTTGGACCAATTTAACGCCATACCCTGGAAATAATATCGTATTTTTTTCAAATTTGGCCAGAAAACTCGTCCTTCAAATATTGAGCACGAAACAATTATAGGATTTGGACCATTTAACCGCGGTACTCTGGAAAAAATATCGTATTTTTAACAAATTTGGCCAGAAAACTCGTCCTTCAAACATTGAGCACGAACCAACTATAGGATTTAAACCAGTTTACCGCGGTACTCTGGAAAAAATATCGTATTTTAAAAAGTTTGGCCATAAAACTCGTCCTTCATATATTCGATCGATCTAAATGTTCCTCATCTTGGCAAATACTCTGAAACCTGGGACTTCGCAGAGTCTCCCTTGATATCCCAGGCATGAGAGTTTTTGCCGGGATGAGGGCCATTTAAATTGATCGATACTTGAAGGACGAGCTCTCTGGCCAAATTTTTGAATACGATTTTTCTTCTAGAGTGCCGCAGTTAACTGGTTAAGAGAGAGAGAGAGAGAGAGAGAGAGAGAGAGAGAGAGAGAGAGAGAGAGAGAGAGAGTGTGTGTGTGTGTGTGTTCACGTTCAAGTTCAACGTCTTTATCTGCAAATTGCCATCACTGCAGATTTTTATACTTTTGTGTGGTGGGGGGGGGGGGGGGGGGGGGGGGGGGGGGGGGGATAAGGAGGAGGGGGTGGATATCCAGTATCAAGTGACTCGAGGGCCAGCTGAATAAACGGTGCTGGGTGTGAAAATAGCCTGGTAGGTCCCACATGTTGAAAGTCTAGACAGAAATGGGTGCGATCAGTTTCCGGATGGGTGACGAAAACGAAACTGTGTGAATTTGTTGGGCTCATGACTTTGCTAGGTCAGGGCACAGGGATTGGTCATGACAAGTCGCCAGTTGTCAGGTACATGCAGTTGTGAATGACTAACTCTTTATAGACAAGTTAGTTAAATTTATAACAATTTATCACCAGATGTCAGGTTCATGCAGTTGTGAATGACTAACTCATTATAGACAATGTAGTTAAAATTACAACAACACCTAAAAGACAACTTGTACAGTGGGAAATGGAAATATGCTTCAATATTTACCATTCGCCAAAGGCGACGTGTACATATATGCAGGTCTGACATCCGAACCTGCCTATGGGTCTAGTTTAACACTGTTGCCATGGTCAATATTTTGATTTTGCGTCATATTTTTAGTTTCTCATTATAACAATGAGCCCATAAGGAATTGGATTATCAGTCCTGCAAATAAGTGCACGTCGGGCAAAGGTAATAAAAGACGACAGCAGAATTGTGTAGAATTGTGTCTTAGGTTCGAGCCTCATCATCATCAGCGCATAGTTGAGTCCTTGGAAAAGGCCCTTTACTCACATTCTCTCATCGTACTCGGGTGTAAAATGGGTACCTGGCCGTTAACAGCGTTGTCTTCGTCCGAAATAAAATTGTAATATCGCCTAACAGGCGCCGTATCACATCCTACATATTAAGTCGTGTTGCTGTTGACCAGGGACCCCTTGAAAAGCGCTCAAGCTCAAGATGTCGACAAGAATCACTCGTGTTCACCACTATAGTTTTGGTTTTTTTTTTGGTTTTTTTGTTGTTATTTTTTGGTTTGTTTTTTGTTTTGTTTTTGTAAGTTTTACGGCGCTTGCAACACATTAAGGTCATATCAGCGCCAGTAAAAAGGAAGAAAATGGGATAGTAAAAAGTTCTAGAATTATAATTAAAGCACCCAAGAAAAGGTAAGACAAAGGGGAAATAGTTCAAATAGGGAACAGATGTAGATTCCAAAAGCACACTATCAAAGTACTTAGTTTGAGATCACCTAAAAGTATCTTCCAGAAACAAGCACAGGCCCCCCACTAAGAGGGATACACTCAAATGTTTACAAATCATATATAATATGTAAACAAAACAATACAGTTCATAACAGGGAGATGATTTACAAGGAAAAAAAATATCATCTCCCAAAACTCTAACTATAAATTTGACTGTTTCCCTCCCAGGTAGGGTATCCGGCTGTGGCCAGGACAAAACCAAGTAATCTCATTCCAAGACAAAGACAGAAAGCATGTTGGAAAACAGATATAAGGGGATAGAAGACACAGTATGTACCTCCCTGCCCACTATGGGAGGTCAGGAACCCGTCCAGATTTTGGTTTGTTAAAACAAGTCTTAAGACAATCGACTACAAGTCGATAATTTGACAAAATGACCTAAAGGATCAATCAGGGAATCCCGATAGCTCAGTTGGTAGAGCACTCGCTTCACACCCAAAAGGGACCGAGATCGATCCCGGGTGCCGTCGAGATTTTGTTTTTACACCCCGCCCCAAATCCACCCAGCAGTGAATGGGCAGCTGAGTCTGTTAGATATGGCGGAAAGTAATTTGTTGTGATAGAGTCCTATCACTATCCAAAGGATAGTAAGCAATTGATATTGTCCGTTTCGCGCTACAGTTACCGGGATAACCTCCGGCTCCAGGAGCCCAATGGCTTTGAAGGGCTACTTCTCAAGTATCGACCTGGTACCATGTGAGAATCAACAAGATGGAGTCAATTCGCTTCAAAGTCAAAATTATAAAATTTAGGAATTTTGAGGTTTTTGAATTTTAAGAACCTAAAATGTATATCAATATAATAATAATAATAATAATAATAATAATAATAATAATAATAATAATAATAATAATAATAATAATAATAATAATAATAATAATAATAATAATAATAATAATAATAATAGTAAGAAGAAGAAGAAGAAGAAGAAGAAGAAGAAGAAGAAGAAGAAGAAGAAGAAGAAGAAGAAGAAGAAGAAGAAGAAGAAGAAGAAGAAGAAGAAGAAGAAGAAGAAGAAGAAACATCATCATCATCATCACCATCATAATCATCATCATCACCATCATCATCATCATCATCATCATCATCATCATCATCATCATCATCATCATCATCACCATCATCATCATCATCACTATCATCATCACCATCATTATCATCATCATCACCATCATCATCATCATCATCATCTCATCTCATCATCATCTCATCATCATCACCATCATCATCATCATCATCATCATCATCATCATCATCATCATCATCATCATCATCATCATCTCATCATCATCACCATCATCATCATCATCATCATCATCACAATACTCGTTAGTTACTTGTTTATAGTTTATAACACTATTTATCCCCCTTGCTTCATACCACGACGCGCCAGATAGAAGGAAACCTATGAATAAAAATTCCGCACTGAAAATCACGTGACCCCTACGTCAACACCCAACTTAATTAAATTAATGGTGTAATGTCTCTCAAAACAAACGTATTTTCTATTTGGGTGATCGAGGTCACAGCTCCCCCCCCCCATACCCAAAAGGTAAGACAAACACCAGTTGTCATGAGCGAATAGAAAAAATGTCACTCAAAAAAAAACAAAAAAAACAAAAAAAAAAACAAAAAAAAAAAAAAGAAAAAGGAAAAAAAACATAGAATAAGAGAAAAATCTAAAAGAAAATATTGTGGAAGTTGATATGTCGGTCAAAGCCAATGGGAGGATTTCAAGACCAGAGAACGGTTCGGCCAGGTGGAACCTGTTCGACAAGTTTCAATTTGTTTTTGTTTAATAACAATACAAAAACCCCACAAAACCATTTGGCACTTTCAACACAATTTCCCTGGCCACCACTACGAGTAGCCACATAACTAAACACCAATAATAATAGACAGGGATTGTGGTATTGTTATCTAAACAAGAGCTTGATTAGTTGTAGGTTTTGTTACTGAGATGGTATTCTGCCGTACTATGGAACAAAAAAAAAAGCCACAATATTTGAAAATTTGTCCAGAAAACTCGTCCTTCAAATATCGATCGATTTAAATGACTCTCATCTTGGCAAACACTCTCAAACATGGGATTTCAAGGAAGACTTCACTAAGTCCCAGGTTTGAGAGTTTTTGCCAAGATGAGGGTCATTTAAATCGATCGATATTTTGAAGGACGAGTTTTCTGGCCAATTTTTTTAATATGGGTTTTTTTTTCCAGAGTACGGGGGTATTGTTGTGGTTGTTGTTCCTTCTATTGTAAAACCATCTTGATCCAGACTCCATCATTCGGACTGACCAGGCCTGGGATTCGTGCGTAGCTCTTTCAAATTATTTACTCTAGCGTTAATCAATCTTTCCTCTCGTAGTAAAATGGTCTTACTGTAATAGATACACCCTCTCTCTCTCTCTCTCTCTCTCTCTCTCTCCCTCTCTCTCTCTCTATCTCTCTCTCTCTCTCCCTCCATCCACCCATTAATCCATCCATCTATCTATCTATCTATCTATCTATCTATCTATCTATCTATCTATCTATCTATCTATCTATTTATCTATCTGTATGTCTATTTAACTATCGAGCTATCTTTATATATAGCTAGTTAGATATCTCTCTCTCTCCATCTATCTCTCTCTCCCTCTCTCTCTAACTCGCTCATACTCTCTTTCTCTCTCTCTCTCTCTCTCTCTCTCTCTCTCTCTCTCTCTCTCCAGAGCAATGAGCTCCATAGAGTGAGGGCATCCATCGGTTCCTGGAGCGTTAACTGGACAGTATCTATTGTTCGGTATCATAATGAAGGTAAGACGTTGGCCTATATATTACAACGCTCAAGGACTCGGCATCGGAGAAGAAAAAAAAAGTTACGACTGTACCTAAACCAATACTGTTTACCAACTGGTGATAATGAAGGCGATGAAGATGATGATAATCACTACGACGACAACTTTGATGATGGTGATGATGATGGTGATGATGATGGTGATGATGATGATGATGATGATGATGATGATGATGATGATGATGATGATGACGACGACGACGATGATGATGATGATGATGATGATGTTGATGATGATGATGACGACGACGACGACAACGATGATGTCGGTGATGACCAAAACTATGCTGCATACAAAATTGTCCTCACTCACCCAATAACCCCCCCCCCCCCCTTCAACCGGCTCCACACCATCCCCTGCCATCCCCATCCCAGCACGACTGGTCATCTTAGACGTAATGGTCAGGGCATCCAATGACCATCCAGCGACTGGTACGACAAGATGGCGTCGTGTCCACCTAGTCGCCGTCAGTCTATATTATGTCTATTACGTAGTGGACAAATCGCCCTGACAAGAATCGGACATCTGACCACAGGGGGTGGCTTGTGCAGTCGGTCATTGATAAATCATTGATGGATTGTATGAGGTCGAAATGAGAGGAATGTGTGTGTGTATCCTCTTTTTAAAAAAAATTAAATTAAATTGAGCTTTTATATAGCGCAATATCCACCCACTAAACGTGCTCACAGCGCTTTACAAGGGGTCCCTGACCATAGCAACACTAAACATGTAGGTCGGGACATGACGCCTGATAGGCGATATTACAATTTTTTTTTTCGGACAGAGACAACGCTGTTAAATAGGAAACAGATGCAGATTCCAAGAGCACACTATCATTGTGCATGGTTTGAGATCACCAAAAAGTCTCATCCTGACACAAGCGCAGGTACACACTAAGAGGAACACATTCAAATGTTTTTCAAATAATATGTTCAAAAAAATACAATTAATAACAGAGAGATGATTTACAAGAAAAAAAATATCTCCCAAAACATTAACTAAACGTTTGACTGTTTCCGCCCCAGCCAAGGACTCGGACCATGACCGGGACAAAACCAAGTAATCTCATTCCAAGGCAAAGACAGAAACAAATTGGAAAACAGATGTGGGGGGAATAGAAGACGCAGTACGTACCTCACTGCCCACTTTGGGAGGTCAGGAACCCCGCCCAGAAGGAGAACTCGTGATACAATCAAACCTTTAAGCCATAGATGTAACAATTTTGCTGGACATCATTATCCATTGGTCACGTGGTGTGGTGACTCATCCAAACTCATATCATACGTTCATACGCCCATCGGAATGTCAAATAAATCCTTGAGGTCATCATTTTTTTTATTTTTTTTTGTTTTTTTTTTTTTGTTTTTTTTTTTGTTTTTTGCTTTTTTTTTTTTTGCCATCGCCTCCTCCTCTAGATGGATAAAACAAAACAAAACCAAACAACAACAACAAAAACAATACTCAAAGGAGAATATGACAACTCAATTCACTAAGATCAATAAAAGAATCCCTATAATATTCAAATGAGTTGGAATGAAAAAAAATAATATTAATTTA
The DNA here is from genome assembly GCF_034508935.2 of Berghia stephanieae. Lineage (NCBI taxonomy): Eukaryota > Metazoa > Mollusca > Gastropoda > Nudibranchia > Aeolidiidae > Berghia > Berghia stephanieae. The sequence continues at coordinate 64,673,535 of NC_088366.1, read as the reverse complement.
TAAAAAAAAAAAACAAAAAAAAACAAACAAACAGTTGCTTTCTTGTATGTGCAATTTTCTTCTTCCCTGTCTTTTTTTCTTTTTCTTCTTTTTTATCTGTCTTCCTTCCCGTGTATTTCAATATAATACACAGTAAGGACAACCCGTCTAGCCATCAGACTGGTAAATTATTCATTACAAATTACATCCTAACGACGTCTCGGCTTCGCAGACACACAGCTTCTGGTTATTGCCTAACATTGACTCAATGACCCCCTACTACATCCTGAATGTAAGACATCCAGTGTTTTTTCTCTCTCTCTCTCTCTCTCTCTCTCTCTCTCTCTCTCTCTCTCTCTCTCTCTCTTTCTTTCTTTCTCTCTCTCTTTCTCTCTCTCTCTCTTTCACCCTCTCTCTCTAAAACGTTCCCACTCTCTCTCTCTCTCTCTCTCTCTCTCTCTCTCTCTCTCTCTCTATATATATATATATATATATATATATATATATATATATATATATATATATATATATATATATATATATAAACTTGAGCTTGAACTAAACGTACTCAAAGAACTTTACCATATGAAACGATAAAGATCCTACTGTGAATATCATCCACTATGTAAAGGTCCGACTCTACGATATCATCAATGCCTATCCAACATACATAAAAACATAAAGACATAAAGACACAAATAGTCCATGGCTTATGACATACATCAGACAGACGATTGTTGGAAAGTGTATCTCATTTACAAATCAACACGTATAGATTTCGTTCCGTTTATTTGTTGTTGTTGTTGTTGTTGTTATTGTTGTTGTTGTTGCTCTTGTTGTTAATATTGTTCTTGTTGTTGATCTTGATGTTGTTGTTTTTTTGTTTGTTTTCTAAATCTCTGCTTTGCAGAGTCTTTTTCAGAATTTAACTACATTTTGGAAAACACATAATCTCACTTTGACTCTAGTGTAAAAGGGTATAGGAAATGGCAGCAGCTGCAGCAGCAACAATTGTTATCGTAAGCATGCTTGTATATTTTTTTTTAAATAATGCACGGTTGATGTAATATTTAAATATCGATGGTCGGCGGGTGAAAACTCTGAAGTCTACATACGAGCTTTGCACACCATGTTTTATATAATGTTGGGGGGATCAGACCTCTGATGATGACGTCAGATTAAATAAAACATGGTGCGCAAAGCCCGTATGTAGACTTCAGAGGTTTGATCCACCGATTGTGAAAATCGAGATTTTAGAGGTTTGATCCGTCGATCGTGAAAATGGAGACTTCAGAGGTTTGATCCGCCCACCGTCGATATTCCGTTGGGTTCAATGGGACTGTGACTACACAAGACCTAAACCCTTAGACAATAGATGAACCACAACCAATGACATTAAGATTGGTGTCATTTATTTGTGGAAATGAACCAGGGTACAAAATCGCGGGGCAGCGTGGCTCAGCGGTACGGTCTTTGCTTCGTACCCAAAAGGTACCGAGTTCGATCACCCACCGCCGCTGCGCAGTGTGGCCTTGAGTACGTCATCCCGCTCTAGCTCAATTCGCGACGCCTGGGTTATTCCAGTCTTCCCTTGGAATAGACCCTAGAGACAAACTTCCCCTATGGGATGAATAAAGGTTTGTTTGTTTTTAATTTCATATTATTCATCATTTCTATTCGAGTCTTTTATTTCCTCACGACGACGCCTCAGGTACGATACTGCCTTAGACAGGCGTGACCGATCAAGTCATAGTAAACCAGTCTTAGAAAACTTATAGAAATGGTCCTTATGTCCATCCATTCATTACGTGCATCAACGGGACGTCGTTAGTTGTGGAGGGCCGACATTCCGATGTCCTGTCGTGCTCATAGCCATTGTCATGAAGTAAATGGCCGCACAATGGCCAGGGGACACTCAGACAAGCTGACCGGATGTTGTTTTTGGTAGACACAATAATTGATGATGTCATTCCAGTCTACAGTCGGGGGGGGGGGGGGTCTTTGGGGGTCCTTGGGGGTCAGGGGTTAAATGATGAATGATATAAGGCGTGGTAGACCAGACTGTGTTGAGACAATGGAGTTATAGACGTATCAATTTCAGGAATTATCCCCATCTTGTCTTTGCTCGAAAACGTGATGTCATTCTCGTTGCCACTCCCCCCCCCCCCCCCCCCCCCCCCCCCCACCAACACCAATCACCATGTGGTTTGGGGCAAAATGGGTGTTCATGTAACCAAACAAAAATAACAAATAGAATAAATAGATGAGATAACGAAGAATAAACAGCAACATAAATGAACAATATTTGCATAAATGAACAATAGGATGTCAGAAATGTGAATAATGAAGTCTTCCCAACGTGTGAGAACAGAAAACACAACAATATGTACAATTCGTAATGGACACGATCGACGTTCACATATATACCGGTCTGACAACCCGACGTGTGAGAACAGAAAACACAATACGTAACCATTTGCCTCTAGACGGTACCATGTCGCAATAGACACACCAACGACGTACACACATTTGCAGGTCTGTCATCCCAACGTGTGAGAACAGAAAGTACAATAACTAACCATTTGCCTCCTGACGGTATCGGGTCGCAATAGACACCAACGACGTGCACACATTTACAAGTCTGGCAACCTAAAGTGTGAGAACAGAAAACACAATACCTAACCATTTGCCCCTATATGGTATCCTGTCGCAATAGACACCAACGACGCCCACACACTTGCAGGTCGCATAACCGAATACAATTACGGGCTAGGTTTAACATTGTTCTAATAGACACTACTTTGCATTAGTTTGAGGGTATTTCCAATGCAACAATAGGCCAATAATAATTTGAATTATCAGACCTGCAAAAAAGTACACGTTGGACACGATGCTTAACATTCAAATTTAAGATCAATCTATAAAATTTGAACTTAAATTTACACCGCGACTAGAGAAGAAGATTGAATTTGATCCCACACTCACACACAAACAAACGTTCTTCTCTCGTATCACCCTAATTCCATACCTTTTTATTCTCTATAAGTATGTATAATAATATTCACACCCACTGTTCACTCATCGACACTGACCTTGACCTCCATCATAGTGCTACTGTGAGAAAATCTCCTTGATGTAGAGAATATAAAGAAATTTTTAAAACGTTCTGTTTTGGATTTTAAACTTATCACCCTGCCTGATCTACCTGCCGTTTTATATTCTAAAAATAGAGGCTGTTGCTTATCTTTCAAGATATTCAAAACTTCTTAATAGGAATATAGAGGGTATTTTGTGTAGGCAGGGTGGACTGCACAAATGTTTTCAGCTCTTCCTACAATTTTATATATTCTTACTCTATTCCCAGCGGCAATGGCCCCACCGCAGCAAATGATTCCAAATGTTATAACACTTTGAACTTGTGACAAATAGAACATATTAAGGATTTTTCTTTTTTTTAAAGCGCTTTGAGGTTTCGATGAAAGGCGCTATATAAATATGCTTATTATTATTATTATTATTATTATTATTATTATTATTATTATTATTATTATTATTATTATTATTATTATTATTATTATTATTATTATTATTATCATTATTATTATATTATTATTATTATTATTATTATTATTATTATTATTATTATTATTATTATTATTATTATTATTATTATTATTATTATTATTATTTCTTTTGTAACGTGAAAACAATTTAGATTTCTAAGGAAATATAATCTAAAACTAATATTTTTTTCTTCTATTTCTAGTATTTCTCTTTTAGGTTTGTCTGACTCTGCCTCATACATATCTTTCCCAGACATGCCCAGTACTACGAAAAAGTCGTAAAAATACGAATTTTTGTCTCGGGCTACAGAGCTGCATAGGTCTCTTTGACTATATAAATCTTGTTGAAAAGGAAATACTTGCTTCTTAGAACCTATATTCAGGACTTTGGAGCATTTTTGGACCATACTAAGAGACATTTATTTCTAAAGCTATTTATAGTGACTTTTTCATTTTTTTCCCCTTGGAAACTACGATTTTTTTAACAATTTCAAGTAGGCAGCTCTGTTTTTATTGGCAAAAGCCTAAGACTAAGATTGAATAAATTTTGAACTTAGAATTTTGAATTTTGTTTTCCTATCGTCATCATACGCCAGTGCTTCTCAGCTACCGAATAATGTGTCACAGGGACCAGTTACTGTTATTTTTTTTTTTTTTTTTTAGCTTTTACTTTATTAAATTGAGCTTTTATATAGCGCAACATTCACTAAACGTGCTCAAAGAGCTTTACAAGGGTTTTTTTTTTTTTGTCCAACAGCAACATTTAACATTTAGAACGGGATCTGACGCCTGTTAGGCGACGGCGAGTGAATATGAGTAAAGAGCCTTTTCCATGCAAGGACTCAACTATGCGCCGAACGAGGCTCGAACCCAGGACACTTCCGATCCGAAAGCCGCACTCCAGTTATCGTACGTCAGTGCTTGCTCAGCTGCCTGACAATTTTGTCACAGGGACCATTTACTGTTAATGAAATAAACCGTGAAACGATCACCGTTACAGGTAATCCGTGCCAGGTTTGTAGCTACACCTGGCCCGACCCGTCACAGAAGACATCAAGCAATAATTTATGACCAGTCGGTACCCAAATGCACCCAAGTGCCCCCCCCCCCCCCTCCATCGTCCACCCAGTTATAGAAACCAGATATTTGTAAGGATTAGGTGAGGGGACCTGTGAAATGGATATCAGTAACATCACAATGAATGCATTCCTCTTCCATTAGATTTAGTTTCTCTATCACAACACCATAGATCTCGAAGAGTACTAGATGGTGCACGAATCACACTTGACGACACAATGAATGCCTTAGATTTATTCTCTACCAAACACCATAGATCTCGATGAGTGCCAGATGGTGCACGAATCAAACATGACGATACAATGAATGCATGCCTCTTCCATTAGATTTAGTTTCTCTATCACAACTACATAGATCTCGATGAGTACTAGATGGTGCACGAATCAAACATGACGATACAATGAATGCATGCCTCTTCCATTAGATTTAGTTTCTCTATCACAACACCGTAGATCTCGATGAGCGCTAGATGGTGCACAAATCCCACAACACTGTGAACTTTTCATCAAAATAAGTTTATTGGTTATATCTTTATTTTATAAAAGTATGTTATATAATAACATTTTGAAAAATGATTTCCCAAATGTAATTACTGATATCTCATTAACCAAACGATAGATTTCCTCAGTTGATAAGAGAGAGATACTCATGCTCAATGCTATGTTGACGTTCTCTCTGTAAGGGCATGCCGTCTCTACCAAATGTGGCAAATCTTTGCTGATTACAAACGAAAGTTCTACAGGTGATCGTCCTCTCTAACGGTCCTGACGTTTTTAGCGACAACATACATTTAGTTATAAAACCAACAAAGGCTATGTGGTCTTGTGGTATGACACTCGCTTTCTGATCGGAAGGATCTGGGTTCGAGCCTCACTCGGCGCATACTTGAACTCTTGGAAAAGGCTCTTTACTCACATTCTATAACCGTACTCATGTGTAAAATGAGTACCTGGCCGTTAATAGCGTTGTCTCTGCCGGGGAAAAAATTGTAATATCGCCTTACAGGTATCATGTCTCGTCCTACATGTTAAGTGATGCTGTTGGCCAGTTACTCCTTGTAAAGCGCGTTGAGCGCGATTAGTGGATATTGCGCTATATAAAAGCTCAAATCTCAAAGAAAACCCTTCTTCTTCTTCTTCTTCTTCTTCTTCTTCTTCTTCTTCTTCTTCTTCTTCTTCTTCTTCTTCTTCTTCTTCTTCTTCTTCTTCTTCTTCTTCTTCTTCCATTAAGGCCAAAGCTTCAGGCTGAAGATTGTATGGCCGTCTTTTTCAGTAACAGGAGATTTAGAGGAAAGCAGGGAGCGTTGGTGGTTTTATAACAAAACGTATGGTGTCGCTAAAAACGCCAGGACCGTTAGAGAGCACGATCATCTGTAGAACCTCCTGAAAGAGTCAATATACTAATCGGGCTACAATGAAAAAGCAAACTGTCCTGAATGGATCTATCTTAGACGGAAGACCCCTCTATGTGCGTAGAATCTCTGCGTTGTCATGAACTCTTAAATCAATGGTATCTACGCCCCCGTGACATCCTGACCTGACCTTAGGGGTCAATCGGTGAGCCGCCATTCATTCACACTCAATTGTCCAGCTGTGAGGTAGTCAAAGCATAAACAAACAAAATGATTTTTGTATGGAAAGAAAAAAGCCATTCCCGAGCGGTCAGTTTAACCGGGAAGAGGGAAATCATTATTTCCAGATGTCCGGGTTGACAATTGAAATAAACCTGCAATAATATCATTAGCGTTAAACAACACCCCCGTGTCTACAGGGGCACCGCTTATTCGGAACAACTGCTTTATTGGGACATCATTGTGTTGCGGTTAACGTATCGTTGCCTTTGTGAGCGGTAATAATTCCACTATAGTCGCTACTAAAACTGTCGTTTTTCATCCAAATGATTACAGCAATGACGACAACAGCGATAACAATAATAGCAATAACAACAACAAAGAAAACAATATCAACAATAACAACAACAACAACAAGAAGGTTATATAGTCAATAAAGTAGCAATGACTATCCCGCACAAATCTTTGGGCTTCTTTTTCGCTCACGAAGTGCCCGAATTCGCGACAAAATATGGGACGAAGCCGTTTCGTATATGCTATTTTAAAAAATTAATTACGACGCTGTTTATCGATGAATATGACTGAAAGTTGGCACACAGTTAGAAAAAAAGGTCATTTTAGATTATGTCAAGCGACAAAACTCGCGCGATTACCAAAAGACCGTTAAAAATAGATTTTTACTCTTTGGAGTAAAATATTTCTAAATCTACCGGGCGTGGAGGTTTTGTCGCTGACAAGGTAATACATGAACATTTCTTCTTTTTGGTTGTAAAATTTCATATGAATATGACGAGTACTTTTCCCGTATTTTACAAAACACCATCCTAATTTGCTCTTCAAGTTTCCATCTTTTAATCCATTTATTACGCAAGATACAACCAAAGGTCGAAAAAAAATGCCGAAAAAGCGTCCCATATTTTCGCGTTTTTTTCCCCCTCTTTGCGGGTCATCCAAATAAATAACACCTTTGAAACTGCATAACTTGTTTATTTATGAATGGATTTTCAAAATTCAAAAACATTTTTACTCAGTGGAGATAGGGCTTTGATTTTAGACAAAAATTTTCCTCAAAAAGAGAAAACAACATTTTTCATAGTCATTGCTACAATAAAGACGGCGACAACAGCGACCGTATTGCTAAAAATAAACTCAATTTCTGTCACTTTCATGTTCAAATCTATTCTATAAGGTTGGGGGGGTCAAAATCATTAATTCCGTACAGCCTATGTGAAAATGTTGCCAACGAGCACAGAATTACTGGCAAATCTAAAAATTATAAAACTATTTTTTACAGATTGATAAAAGAGTAACTTGCAAACCTTTTCAAAATTCAGGCTAATTCTATCGCCCATTGATTCAAATGATTATTTATAAAATCTGCCAGGGCATAATGATCGATCCTTTGATGTTGCGAATCGCAATCTGGCAACCCTTCTGCCAGATTAATTTGCTCGCATCTACAGATATTATTATTACCTAACCGATTTTGATCGCTGATGGTTCAGAAGAGTCGTCGCGGTCTATGCTAATTGCCACACTACAGTAGAATAACAATTAAAATAGATGAGTGCCTGTTCGTAACAGCCTTATTTCCCGCAAATATCGCAGGTTCTGCACAAGCAAAATAAAAAGGCAAGGACCTTATTGCCTTGATTAATAATTGATTCTCTGTGAAACGATGCTCACAAGAACAAAAAACACGCAAAATATATAAAAAATGATGTCATTCCATCTGCTTCGTTGTTTATTCTTTCAATCTTTAAAAACAATATTATTCCCCGTTTTGTTTTGTTTTATTTTTGGTTAGTTTTTTTTTTTTTTGTTTGTTTGTTTGTTTGTTTTTATTTCGTTTCGTTGGAGTTTTTTCCCCTATTTTAATTATATATGTTTTTAACCGCATTTTCCCCTCAGTATTTAACTTTTCTCATTAGGCTCCAACAATAACTAATTACAGTGTTTTCAAAGCCTTGATAGAGAGAGAGAGAGAGAGAGAGAGAGAGAGAGAGAGAGAGAGAGAGAGAGAGAGAGAGAGAGAGAGGGTTGGGGGGGGGGGGGGGTTAAGATCATCCTCATATTTTGACCTTCGTGAATTAGAAGTAGGTCAATGCTATCTCTATGTTGCTATGAAGGAGGTACAAGATTGAGTCCAAATAGTTCAATAAACAAATAAACATGAGAGTGGGGGAAAGGGGGGGGGGGTTGTTATTGGTAGAATTCTCTGTTTGAAGGTCGTGGATGGTGTCATAACAGGTGGTGGGTGCATTTCCGTGGTTGGAGGATGGGTGGGGAGGGGGAAGGAGGGACAGGGAGAGAGAGAGAGAGAGAGAGAGAGAGAGAGAGAGAGAGAGAGAGAGAGAGAGAGAGAGAGAATGAGAGAATAAAGTATAACAGAGGACATCTGGACATAAATGTATAAAGGGATGGGGGGGGGGAGGGAGAATGGAATCGCTGGGGGGGGGGGGGGGGTGATTGAAAGGGAGGCGGAGAATTCAGAGAATATAGGATGAGAAAGAGAGAGAGAGAGAGAGAGAGAGAGAGAGAGAGAGAGAGAGAATGAGAGAATAAAGTATAACAGAGGACATCTGGACATAACTGTATAAAGGGAGGGGGGGGGGAGGGAGAATGGAATCGCTGGGGGGGGGGGGGGTGATTGAAAGGGAGGCGGAGAATTCAGAGAATATAGGATGAGAAAGAGAGAGAGAGAGAGAGAGAGAGAGAGAGAGAATGAGAGAATAAAGTATAACAGAGGTGAGATCTGGACATAGATAATATATAAAGCGAGGGGGAGGGGAGGGGGGGGGGAATGGAATCGCTGGGGGGGGGGGGTGTGATTGAAAGGGAGGCGGAGAGCTCAGAGAATATAGAACGAGAGAGAGAGAGGGAGAGAGAGAGAGAGAGAGAGAGAGAGAGAGAATGAGAGAATGAGAGATATGAAGCCAGGAGTGAAAGTCTTTCATCTCATTTTCTTGTTCTACGGAGTCATTTGTTTTTTGTTTTTTTTTTACATTGTTTGGCTTGTTGTGTTTTGTTTTTGTTTTATTGTTTGTTTTGTCTCCCCCGCCCCCCCCCCCCCTCTCCCCTACCCACATCTTAAACTAGAGCAATTGTATTTTTTTTTAACTAGCTATAAAAATAATTAATTGGAAGGGGAAAAAATCCGGCCAAGTCGATACGTGTTAATTGTTAAAATCACTAATTAAGTGTGAGAGATAATGGAGGTGGAAAGCGGAAAGGGGGGGGGGGGGGTATCTAAACATTGGATTTCAAAACTAGGAATGGCGATCCACGTCAGTTCATTTAACGACCTTGACCTTCGATAACAATTCTCTAAAAAATAAGAATTAGTAGGTTTCTTCCATTTTTCCTCGGGTATGGAATGTTGGAGGAAATCAGTTTAATTATCCTCTTCAAAATATACATTCACCTCATTATTGCTGCTGCTGCTGCTGCTGCTGCTACTGCTGCTACTGCTGCTGCTGCTGCTGCTGCTACTACTACTACTACTACTACTACTACTACTACTACTACTACTACTATACTACTACTAACTACTACTACTACTACTACTACTACTACTACTACTACTACATACTACTACTACTACTACTAACTACTACTACTACTACTACTACTACTACTACTACTACTACTACTACTACTACTACTACTACTACTACTACTACTACTACATAACTATACTACTACTACTACTACTAATAACTACTACTACTACTACTACTACTACTACAAACTACTACTACTACTACTACTACTACTACTACTACTACTACTACTACTACTACTACTACTACTACTATACTACACTAACTACTACTACTACTACTACTACTACTACTACTACTACTATTACTACTACTACTACTACTACTACTACTACTACTACTACTATTACTACTACTACTACTACTATTCCTGCTACTACTGCTACTATTACGACTACTATTACTTCTACCATCATTACTACCACTACCATTACCACCACTATCACTTCTATTCAAAGACTTATTATACCAGCAATTTATTTAAGAAAAGTATAGCATACTTTCACGGGGTTGGATTTATTAAACGGGTTATCTATATCGCGACAAATAACTCACGATCATGCGAGTGAGTCATTCCGCGATAAAAAAAAAATAATTAAATAAATTAGACCTGTAAATTCTCAGTCAATTAACTCAAATCAGTCAATTCGTCAAATTCAAATATTAAAAAAGAAGAAAGAAAGAATTGAAGAAAGAAAGAATTCATGAATCGTAGTCGAATGACCGTGAAGTAATTAGGAATGTTCCACAACGCTACGCATAGCTCATGGGTCGTTTATATTTACGATGAATATATTGCCAAGGCTAAGCGACGCTTCTTAGAATTGCCGTGTCTGAACACACCCCAGTGTATTTTCACACAGCCTTCGTGAAATTATCTTTTCACTTTCCAAACCTGTCGTGATCCCAATGGTAGCCAATATTAATTGAGCCGCCGAGCGATAAATTTCACTGTTTCGTCTAAGCCAAAATTGCCCACATTTACTTGGTGGAACCTAAAAGTATGGAAAAGTTTAATGCGAAAGCCGGAAGTGGGTGATGGAGACACCTTCAAATCGAAAGTTATATGATTGCTACAAGCACACCTCTATTGCCTCACGTACTAAACAAACTGGTTGACCGTTTCTTCACTGATTGGGTACCTAATCATAAGAAACAATTGTAAGTAGCCTAATTAATTCCCACGTAAATTAGTTTTCTGCAATTGTTTTGCTCAAGTGAGCTTGCTGTTTACTTATTCATCTCGATTCTTTGGATTTTTCTGATACAAAGAGTTTCAGTGAGGTTCAGTCTCAGTCAATTTTTAAAGAGCTCATTTACAGGTCTAATAAATCCAAACCGTGAAAAATACTTTTATTCTACTCATCAAAGCAAATTTCTTAGATATTTTCAATAAATTCAAGTTATCTATAGGTAGGGAATATTAAACCATTGCCCACAGGAAATCCCAGACAAAAGTGCCAATTTGGTACTTTCAATACCATTTTTTTAAATGGTTTTTAAGCAAAATACAAAAACAAAAAAGTCCTGTCTTGACACTAACCACGGAAATGGGATAAGAAATTCACGATTTGTATCTACTTCTACGGGCATTTACCAGAAAATGTTATGCCTCAAAATTTTGGCATTTAATTAGACCATTCCGAATTTTCCACTAATTTGTTTGGCATTCTTTCCTAAATTGATCCGACTGTCTAGACATGTCGGCTATTTTTTGTTGTTGTTTTGTGCTTGATATTATTGTTTTCGCAATGTGTATTAGGGGTGTAAATCAACGAAGACACAATGAAACTGAAGGTAGCCTATTTATTAATTGTAAATGTGTTCACGTCATGTGTGAATGGGGTTGTTTTGGTCCTTTTAACTCCCACTTAGAATAGAATGAGTAATTGGTTGTGAATTTTAACGGTTTTGAATGCAAGGCAGGAATAACTTCGATTCGCCATGTGTATTTTTCTACATCTGTCTGAAGGACATTTGACCCCCCCCCCCCCCCCCCCCAAAAAAAAAAAAAAAAAAAAAAAGAAAAAAAAAAGTTGGTTGGTTCCTTTTAACTCCCACTTAGAATAGAATGAGTAATTGGTTGTGAATGTTAATGGTTTTGAATGCAAGGCAGGAATAATTTCGATTCTCCATTTCTATTTTTCTACATCTGCTTGAATGACAATTTGACCCAAAAAAGAAAAAGTTGGATTTATAATCATTCGCACCAAAAGATTATCTTAGATGGCCAATCAACAGCCTTTTCAACCTGTTTTTAAGCAAAGCAAATAAATGAGTGAAAATATTCTGCAATCGTTGAATAATTTGTTTAATTCAACGGGTTCGAAGCATTATTCAACCGTTACATTTTTACTGAGGAATGATAGGGTTTTCCAACGGGCAGGGTGGAATAAATTCGGTTATTAAACCATTGAAAACCAACAAGAACAGAAAACATGTGTGTTTAGTATGTCTTCAAAGTTGAACAAGACAAACAAGTTGAACATGAAATGAGTACCGAGTACCAGCTCACCGATAACCCAGTCAAATTGGATATCGCCAAATGTAACGTCTCTAATGAAATGTACTTGATATCGCCATTAGGTTTTGTTTTATCTTCGATTACATACACTGTAAGTCTTGTTCACTCTCACAACAATTTACGTCACAAATACCCCTTGCAATTTGTTACTTTGATATTTCAACAACAACAAAATAAAAAGACGGGAGTTAGCTATTCGTGTATTCGTTCTCGCCCATCATTCGTGCCCAATGTTTGTTTATTATGATGCTAAGCGTGAGTTCACGGCAGAAACGTGTACCCTTGTGAAGAATATAAGCATTACGTGATTATAACTATCGGTGGTGTAAATGTATCACGTCTGACCGGTAATTAGAAGGTCTGGGGTTCGATCCCAAGTCAAGGCATGCTGATTTTTTGGGGGGTATATTTTTTCCTCTTGTATTTCTCTTGCTGTCTAGTCAGGCACTGTTGCATCCATCATCCGTTCATCTATCCATCCATTCACCCACCCATCCATCCATCCATCCATCCATCCACCCATCCATCCATTCATTCATCCATCCATCTATTCATCCATCCATCCATCCATCCATCCATTCATCCATCCATCCGTTCATCTATCAACCCGTCCATCCAACCATCCATTCATTCATTCATTCATTCATCCATCCATTCATCTATCCATCCATTCACCCATCCATCCATCCACCCATCCATCCATCCATTCATCTATCCATCCATCCATCCATCCATCCATCCATCCACCCATCCATCCATCCATTCATCTATCCATCCATCCACCCATCCATTCATCTATCCATCCATCCATCCATCCATCCATCCATCCATCCACCCGTCCATCCATCCATTCATCTATCCACCCGTCCATCCAACCACGGGGTGTAGCAGTTTTCAACGCCTACTTGAGATTACAGAGTTCTTCCCGCCTACTCCTACATAATTTTATCTCGATAATCTACAGATTGTGGTGGCTGAGGATGGCCCGAATTGTGAAACCCTGCGTGTTTAGAGCCTGACGAATCAAACAGTTCAAATCATCATCATCATCATCGTCATCATCATCATCATCAACATCATCATCATCATCATCATCATTGTCATTATCATCATCATCATCATCATCATCATCATCATCATCATCATCAACGAGAGAGAATGAGAAAGAGAGAGAGAGAGTAAAAGAGGAGAGAGAAGAGAGGGAGAGAAGAGAGGGAGAAGAGAGAGAGAGAGAGAGAGAGAGAGGAGAGAGAGAGAAGAGAGAAAGAAGAGAGAGAAGAGAAAAAGAAGAGAGAGAAGATAGGAGAAAAGAGAGAGAGAGAAGAGAGAAAAAAGAGAGAAAGAAGAGAGAGAAGAGAGGGAGAAAATAGAGAGAGAGAGAAGAGAGAAAGAAGAGAGAGAAGAGAGAAAGAAGCGAGAGAAGAGAGAAAGAAGAAAGAGAAGAGAGGAAGAAAAGAGAGAGAGAGAAGTGAGAAAGAAGAGAGAGAGAGAGAGAAGAGAGAAAGAAGAGAGAGAAGAGAGGGATAGAGATAAAAGAGACACAGAGAGAGACTGAGAGAGAAAGAGAGAGAGAGAAAGAAAGAGAGAGACAGAGAGAAAGAGAGAGTGTGTGTGTGTGTGTGTGAGAGAGAGAGAGAGAGACAGAGAGAGAGAGAGATAGAGATAGAGAGAGAGAGAGAGAGAGAGAGAGAGAGAGAGAGAGAGAAGTCGATTTCAAAGATTGATTTATGCTGGTTTCAATTACAATTTGAATAATGAACTCAACAAAATGACGAAAAACAAACTAATGCATTCCGTCCTGGGACTTTAGAGATTCTATCGAAATAATACGCATTGTCCACGTGACTGGACGTGAGATGGCGCAGTGGATAAGCCACTAAACTTCCATCCGGGAGACCAGAAAACTTTATGATATTAATATTATTTCATTTGTTTTTTTTTTTCTCAAACCGGAAACCTTCAAATAATTTTTTTCTCTCCAAATACTAACAACGCCAAGTTTTTGAAATCGTCTATCTAATTCTATTGTGCGGCTATGTTCGAGCCTCGCTCGGCGCATAGTTGAGTCCTTGAAGAAGGCTCTTTACTCACATCCTCTCACCTTACTCAGGTGTAAAATGAGACTGGTACTGTGCGAAATGGTATTTAAATGTGTCCGTTCAATGGACGTGATGATAAGTCGATCAACTCAAAATGTATGATTCAAGTGTTTAATAAAATTCTATTTGGGGACGGAGAGATGTTTTTTCTGCATTTAATATTTCATATTATATTTCGC
>NC_088366.1:64603981-64646481 GCF_034508935.2 Berghia stephanieae | reverse complement strand
ACAATTCTTTTAAAAGTCCATGTTTTATGGGGTAAAAATTAAGTTTATAAAAAAGCTTCACAATTCTTTTAAAAGTCCATGTTTTATGGGGTAAAAATTAAGTTTATAAAAAAGCTTCACAATTCTTTTAAAAGTCCATGTTTTATGGGGTAAAAATTAAGTTTATAAAAAAGCATCACAATTCTTTTAAAAGTCCATGTTTTATGGGGTAAAAATTAAGTTTATAAAAAAGCTTCACAATTCTTTTTAAAAATTCGTGATTTATGAAGTAAAATTAAGTTTTTAAAATGAATGACAATTCTTTAAAAAGTCCATTATTTATGGAGTAAAATTATTTTTTTTAAAGCGTCACAATTCTTTAAAAAATGTATGTATTTATGAGGTAAAATAAAAATTTAAATAAGCATCATATTTTATAACTGGACAAAGGGAAATGGTAGAAGCCGGCAATGCGACACCTCGACTATTTGCCAATTGGAAACACATTTTTCATACATTTTCCACTGTTCCAAACAGCAGTGATTGGTCAATAAAAATATTATAATAAGAAGTAAAGAAAAGAAAAGAAAACTTACGAACAAACTCGGTATATTGATTGTCTTTATAGACAAGTACAGTCGGGTGTCTCTTTGGGACTTTGGAATGGTCCTGGTGAATAATGGGAAAATATTATTAATAATAACAACAATAACGACAACAATGACTATTATTCAGCACATGCTTAGTGCACAACGATGACTATGCCATGCTCTATGCACTTCACAGTTACAGGAATGACTATCTAAAGGCACACGCACACACACATATACGCTCACAAACACACACACATAAACATACACACACATAAACACACACACATAAACATACACACACATAAACACACAAACATAAACATACACACACATAAACACACACACATAAACATACACACACATTTTTTTTTTTTTTGTTTGTTTGTTTGTTGCTTTAGGTCTCTTCCAACACAATTGAGGTTATATGAGAGACCGCTGAAACAAAAAAACAAGCAATCTAACAAAAATAGTACAAATGTAAATCAAAATCATAACCTAAAGATATCATAAGCTAAATTATAAATAACCAAGAACAAACAGGCAGAAGATTTACAGAAAAAAAAATATCCCCTGTCAAAAATACAATCACAAACCAAAGAAGCAGGATAGGCTAGTAAAGAGAAGAAGAAACGACATCACTATCGGATCGTACACCCATGCGAACATCATAGGTATATGATTCAAGGGTGATGCTCCCATCCAACCACCCGCTACACACACATAAACACACACACATAAACATACACACACATAAACATACACACACATACTTTCAGTTATTACTCAAGAGAATAAAACATCAACACAAAATAAATGGAAATTGGAAAATAATTTATACTGGATTAAGAAATTAAGGAGCAGGCACCGGTGTAAGATAAATAACTGAACAAGTGTGTATGAAAGGTGCCAGACAAAGCAAGGAAGAAAAATACAAGAAAGAAAAACATCCCAAAAAAGCAGTTGATCTCGACTGGGGATTGAACTTCAGACCTTCATGGTACCACATCTGATCGGTAATCAGAAGGTCTGAGGTTCGATCCCCAGTCAAGGTCGACTGATTTTTTGGGATAGGTCATTTTTCTTGTATTTTTCTTTCTTGCTTTGTCTGGCACCTTTCACATACACTTGTTCAGATCTTTATTAATAATGGAACTGACATTTAAATTTAGACCCAGATAGCGGGGGGGAAAAGTTACTGCACAACCAGATAGGAAAAACAATGGCAGAAAGTAAACGATAAAAAGGATGGATCAACACTGTGTGCAGTCAGTATGATTGTTGAATAAAATGTCTTTCCCAAGGAATAATGATCCCTACAGTAATGGCTAGTGACTTATCAATGAGTGTCTTTCTTATCTAGCTTTGATTCAGTCTTGGAGTCTATCAAATCTAGAGATAATAAGTCATTACCTTGTTGTTATTTTCAAATGACTCTTAAAAAGCATACCTTACACAAATCTTTATGCTACATACAACAAGAGATCATTAATACCGTACTCAAATCTTTATGCTACATACAACAAGAGATCATTAATACCGTACTCAAATCTTTATGCTACATACAACAAGAGATAATTTAATACTGTACTCAAATCTTTATGCTACATACAACAAGAGATAATTTAATACTGTACTCAAATCTTTATGCTACATACAACAAGAGATAATTTAATACTGTACTCAAATCTTTATGCTACATACAACAAGAGATAATTTAATACTGTACTCAAATCTTTATGCTACATACAACAAGAGATAATTTAATACTGTACTCAAATCTTTATGCTACATACAACAAGAGATAATTTAATACTGTACTCAAATCTTTATGCTACATACAACAAGAGATAATTAATACCATACTCAAATTTTTATGCTACATACGTCAATAGATAATCATAACATTTCATACTAATACCAATAATCTTTCTGTCAATAAAAAACTTACTCCTAGTATGTGTTTTTTCCCATAGTAAAAATAAGACTGCATCACACTGGTACGGGCAGCGTATGAATATTTCTCCTGAGGAAATAGAAGATGTAAATAATATAGTTCAATATAGGCTTTTAAGTTCGGATTTGAATACATGGACTGGAATAAAATAGTAGATTTATACACATGAGTTTCACAAACGCACAAAGTATAAATCTTATGGACTACATCAGGAGGAGAAATTTTTTTTTTTTTAATTGAGCTTTTATATAGAGCAATATCCACTAAACATGCTCAAAGCGTTTTACAAGAGGTCCCTGTCCAACAACAACACATACAAGTAGTATGAGACATGAAACCTGTTAGGGAGAAATTACAATTTTTTTTCCAACAGAGGCAACGCTGTTAATGGCCGGGTACTCATTTTACACCTGAGTATGGTGAGAGAATGTGAGTAAAGAGTCTTTTCCAAGGACTCATCTATGCAATGTGTGAGACTCGAACCCAGGACCTTCCGATCCCAAAGTGAGTGTCAAACCACAAGACCACACAGCCACACAAACAAAACATTATATGGAATTGTCCCTTTGAAAAACCCGAATTTTGATTCAAAAAATAAATATAAAATTATTTTTTATTTTCAATTAAATGACATAAAATGCTTTTAAACAGTTGTTCAGTTTGTAAAGAGATCAAGTGGTAAGTAAAACAAAACTGAACTAATTTTCTTGAAAAATTGTTTGAAAAAAAATTCAAGTCTTGAGGTAAAAATCATATTTTGGCCAAATTTCTAAAGACTTTCTGGTTATAGCTATACCTAATTTACTTCCCACTGACAAGTACTTTCAATGCTATCCAGTTTGAGTGGTGAATATGATATGATTTGTTTGTTAGTTTTCAAGGGTTTTACGGCGCTTGCAACACATTCAGGTCATATCAGCGCCAGTAAAACTGAAGAAAATGGAATAGTAAAAAGTTCTAGAATTACAATTTAAAAACTCAAGAAAAGGTAAGACAAAGGGGAATTGGTTCAAATAGGAAACAGATGTAGATTCCAAGAACACACTATCAATTACTTAGTTTGAGATCACCTAAAAGTCTCATCCTGACACAAGCACAGGTCGCCACTAAGAGGAACACACCAAATGTTTACAAATCATATACTATATATGTAAAACAAAAAATAATACAATGCATAACGAGGAGATGATTTACAACGAAAAAAAAAATCATCTCCCAAAACTCTTATCTATACATTTGACTTTATTCCTCCCAGAAAAGTCAGGACAAAACCAAGTAATCTCATTCCAAGACAAAGGCAGACAGCAATTGGAAAACAGACACAGGGGGATAGAAGACACAGTTAGTACCTCCCTGCCCACTATTGGAGGGTGGAAACCCTACCAAGAATATGATGCGATGAAAGAGAAAATAAAAACTTACAAACAAATCTTCCTTCTCATCATCATCTCCAATATACAAAAAGAAGACAACTTTTCCACGTTGTTTGACAGCTTCGCTGAGTTTTCCAACGCTGCTCAATTTACGGAGAGTTGGTCTGTAGAAATTAAAACAAATACATCTTGATCATGTAACATGTTGCACTTAACAAATATGTTATGCCTATAGAAAAGAACTATTGATTGTCATTTTAGATAAAACTATCGACTGATCGGGAATATTAACACATCATTTTGTTTTTAAAATATTTTTTAAAATTACAACCTCTCTCTTCTGTTATTCTAAACTCATCATCACCATTTCTTTTTCACCCGGGTCAGGGTATGGCCACAGGCAAACTGTATATCAGCTTCATTAATTCTTCTCCATGTTCCTCGTGGCCTTCCCCTTGATCTTCTGCCCTGAGGGTTCCAGTCCAATACTTCCTTTGTTATAGTGGAGTCATTCTTTCTAAGCGTGTGTCCAATCCACCTCCATCGTCTTCTTCCCAATTCCTCTCCCACAGGTTTCTGCAGTGTTCTTTTCCATACTTCTTCGTTCTTAATTCTATCCATTCATTTTATTCTGAGTAGCTTACACATGCACCTGTTTACGAAAATCTGTATCCTCATTACCCATGCCTGCGATGCATTCCCAGTTTCTATTCTAAACTATGACAAAAATAAAAAAGCTCACCCTTGGGCTCTGTTGACGAATTCCAAGATGTCTTCCTTGGTTCTGTCCCCATGATGATGGTGGGACTGATCTCCGTTGAAACTGGATGAAAGCACAGAAGAAAAATGTGACAGTGCATGACATAATCAGTTGGAAGGTGAAAATTTAGGATTCTTTTTTTTTTTCATTTACAGAAAGAATATGCTCCCCAGAGCATTTTAATCTTTATTTGAAGTAAATCGGGTGATTTTTCATGAAGTTATGGTCAGATTTATGGGAAAGGTATCCAGCAACTTTTCTCAAATTTCAGACTTTTTCAACTTGAGTAGCTGTACAAAATATTTAGAAGCGAAAATAAGCTTTGATATTTCCCGAAGATGTACAAAAATGTTTGATTTAATCATTTATGATGATGATGATGATGATGATGATGATGATAATGATACTGATGTTGATGTTAATGATGATGATGATGACGATTATGATGATAATGATGATGATGATGATAATAACGAAGGGTAATGAATTATAAGGAAGGTGTTCTGCAAAGTTTATTCAACTTACAAAATAATGGTTGGAAACCCTTTGACAGACAGAGCTGAGGCCACAGCAGGATATCTGGTACAATCAATCTTGGCCACTTTGACGGGACTGTTTTTGGCCTTCAGTTCTTTGGCCACTTCCTTAAAGATTGGCTCCAGTTTCTTACAATGGCCACACCACGGGGCATAGAACTGAAACAGGTTGTAAGAAATTCACATTTATTTCAGTGTCAAATAAGAAAAGTGTGCTGTGGCAAAAACAGAAAAGCTCAAGATATTCAAAAGGGCATTTTTAAAGTGGTTTTTTTCTTTTTTTTTTTAGCTTTTTATATAGCGCAATATCCACTAAACGTGCTCAAAGCGCTTTACAAGGGGTCCCTGACCAACAGCAACACTTAACATGTAGGACAAGATATGACGCATGTTAGACAACATTACAATCTTTCAGACAGAAACAGCGCTTTTAACGACTGTCGGTAAAAAAAATTGTAATTTCACCAAACAGGCGTCATGTCTTGTCCTACATGTTAAGTGTAACTGTTGGTCAGTGATCCCTTGTAAAGCACTTTGAGCACATTTTGTGCTATATAAAAGTTCAACTTTATTTTTTTATTACTGGTGAAGCAAAAAATGAAAAGAAAAATTATAGTTTTATTATCACTAATCTCGTCATTATGTTGAATATTGCTAGACTGTGCTACAACAAGATGAGGTCCCAATACCTCAGTTGGTAGAACACGCGCTTCACACACAAATGGACCGAGATCAATCCCAGGTGCAGTCGAGATTTCCCCCCCCCCCCTATCCACCCAGCAGTGAATGGGGTAGCTGAGTCTGTTAGTACTTTGTGATAGACTAGCATTCTATCAAGATGATAGTAAACAATTGCTAGTTTGCCCGTTTCACGCTATAGAAACCGGGATAAACTCCAGCTCAATGGGCCAAATGGCTCTGAAGGACTATTTTTTTCTTTCTACAAGAGGAGACACAGTGGTCCAAAATGTGCCAAACTTACCTCGACCAACCACATTCCATCCTTCTTGAATTCGAGAAATCTGTTGGATGAGACATCGCAATGGACAGATGAAATAGTCTAATGAGGTTCATAATTGTGAAATTGATGTAAAGATGAGAGTTAAAAGGATCTCTCTCTCTCTCTCTCTCTCTCTCTTTCTCTGTGTGTGTGTGTGTGTGTCTCAGAGATTTTAGAAACAGTATGAGAGAGTATGGGAGGAGAAGATATGAAGAGAGGAATGGGAGAGAGAGAGAGAGAGAGAGAGAGAGAGAGTGAGAGAGAGAGAGAGAGAGAGAGTGAGTTGAGTGAGAGAAGGGGGGGGGGGTGTGGTAAAAGAATGTTGATGGGAGGATAAGAAAAGGCCGATATACATGGGTGCAGAGTGGGCTAGTGAACTTCAAGTGACAACGAATAACAGATTAAGAGTCAGAAAGATTATGGACACAACAACAAACACCAGTGCCAGTGGTACCAGATTCAATTATCATAAGAACAATGAGAGTTCAATCAGTGGTTCTAGTTCTAATACAAATGCAAAAATGGCTACATAGTGACTCCTGCCATTCAAATCTTACGAGTAAGAATAGTCGATCGATACATTGCAAGTAATAACCACATTTCGTGCGTTCGAGAACAAGTAATTTAAAAAATCAATATGATGAGCTTGAGATCCGTTCGCGAAATTCTTACCTGTCATCCAGCTCGAATTGAGACAGACACGGTGCAAGAAGACCTGAAAGAAAAAATAAAGAAGAGTTGAGTGGATATATACAATTGAATATTAACTTGCACATGGGGAGGGACGTTTTAGAGCAATAGGAGATCCAATTTGACTTTTCTTACCGGTAAATAGGAATAGCAGAACTGTTGTATCGATGTGCGCAGCCATCTTTAAACACTGTAATACAGAAGTGAATAAATTCAAGAAATATCGTTGGGCACACGAACAAAAGTCTCAGTGTACCAAAATAGTGAGTGCTTATAAGCTGTTAAAGATCCTGACAAAATTCAAGCAACGAGGACAAAAGGTTGATTTTTTTAACAAGGACTTTTGGAACCAACGCACGTTCTAAATAGACTTTTCTATCTATTTGATATATTTGATTATCTATTCATCCATTCATTTATTCATGCATTCATTTGTTAACATAAATCTCTATATCTCTCTCTTCCATTGCACGCACACACACACACACAAACACACACACACACACACACACACACACACACATTTACACATTTTCACCCATATTATTATGACAATCTAATATAAATATATATGTATTTTGTGTTTACTTAAAAAAGGTCATGTGTTGGTCATTCATGAGTCAGATTTACTCCCTTTATCTTTATCTGTGTGTGTGTGTGTGTGTGTGTGTGTGTGTGTGTGTGTGTTTCTTACTCGTTCAATTATCATTATCTGTATCGTAATTATAATTATTTTATATAGTGCCAGTATCCACATAATATAATGCTCAGAGGCGCTTTACAATAGTATTTTGGTATCACACAAATTCATTCATTTGACCACAAAATCACCACAACAGTCATACACATATTATCTTGTTCAAATTTCACACAGAATCAAATGGTAAGCAGAATGAAAAATATTGTTTTTTAGATGCCATTTGAAGACTGACAGGCTTTAACATCGTCGGGGTTTTGTTGGTGGTAAGGAATTCCATACGATTGGAGCCGAAAATGCAAAACCACGCTCAGCAAACTTTGTTCTTGGGATGTTTTTCTCCATTAACGAAGAACTGGTGGATCGCAGAGATCGAGTTGGTTCATATTCCCTCACAAGGCATTCAAGGTATTTCGGTGATCTATGGTGAAGGCAATTGTACGCAAAACATGCGATTTATATATTATTATTATTTTCTCTATTGGAAGCCAGTGATGTGTCTGAAGGACCAATAGCTAGAGGTGCCTAAATGAGTCAAATGTGTGTGTGTGTGTGTGTGAGAGAGAGAGAGAGAGAGAGAGAGAGAGAGAGAGAGAGAGAGAGAGAGAGAGAGAGAGCACAGACACACACATTTTCACCTAAATTATTATGACAATCTAATATAATTATCTATATATTTTGTGTTTACTTGAAAAAGGCTAAAGGCGGAAACGTCGTTTGTTTTGTGTTGTTCCCTTATTCATGAATCAGATTTACTCCCTTTATCTTTATCTCCATGACTTAAGGACTGGTGTTATATAGTCCTAGGGATATGTCCTTGTAACTATACGAGCAGCTTTGTTTTGCATCAACTGTAATCTGTTCACCGATGTTTTTGGTAGGCCGTACGGCTGGTAACAAGGGCATGGATAAGTGTTTTACATGTTTCGTCGTCAATTAGATTTCCTATTCTGCATATCATTTGGAGAGCGCTATGAACCGCCTGATGACACAATAAAAACCAGAAACACAGGGTACTGGGTGTCTATAAAGCAAAACGATGCAAGTGCTGATAAACCGAACAGACTCGTAGATCAAACGAGACATCAATAAGTGAGTAATATAATGCAAGGCGATACACAACAAACGTCACACCGTGTCACAAATTGGTGTCCGTTAGTGTTAGCTTCAAGTATTATAAGAATGGCTAGTATGATAGTTGGAGTATCATTCACAATTAATTATTATTATATAATAATAATAATAATAATAATAATAACAATAATAATAATAATAATAATAATAATAATAATAATAATAATAATAATAATAATAATAATAATAATAATAATAATAATAATAATAATAATAATCATCATCATAATAATAATAATAATAATAATAATAATAATAATAATAATAATAATAATAATAATAATAATAATAATAATAATAATAATAATAATAATAATATAATAGAGAAGTTGAGACCATTAGAAGCTGCTGCAATCGCTATACTTTCATGATTGATTGAAACATTTCAGAATAGATCACATGACTATTGGCGGAAGTGAAAATAATGGATTCGCCATTGTTTTGATGTGAAACCTAAACATTATAAACAACCGATTCGTTTTGTTAACAAAGTGAAGCTCCCACAAGCTAGGGCTTCCAAATGTCAAATCAGGGCACTTTACAAGTAAGATATCAATGGAGAGTAGGATTTTTTTTCTGTCTTTAACTCTCCAAACTGGTTTTTTATACACCAATTCAAATCTCAGCAGACAGTTTATTTGCCTTAGCCAAAATCTCGTCTTCAGTTTGTGTTGAGTTGATGAACCTACATCGTTTTACACGACGTCGCTCGCCACATGTGATGGCTATTTATCCATCCAAACTTATTTTAATGGCAAATTATAGTCTGTTGAATGATCGGCTTGGTCAAATTAAATTGAAACGGTCTGGAAATGGGCGAGTGTGAAGAGGCGTGAATTACTGACTGATCATTCATTGCGCAACTTCCCTCGCCCTCAGCCAACCATTACTCATTAAATTACTCCTTCTGTGTCTCTTGAATTGAAGGAAATTTAAGTTGCTCGATTGAATTTTATTGCCAACTTAAGTAGTATAGTTCACATATGGTCCCTAACGGTACTCAGACATCGTTTCATAACTGAGCTCCAATGTTCATTCATTGATTCACTAATCAATAATCCGGAATTTCCCAGTTCATTCAGTTCTAAAATTAAACTACTGAACCCAAGCCTAAGCTGTCTCAGTTCCAGAAATAGAAAGTCATGAGGTCCATGCTAAGCACTTACTTCTAGACATGACTCACTGACACCTGATCTAAACAAATTTTACCTTCCATGGTGACATCCGAATATTTATTTATTGTTGGACAGGTTATTCCTCAGACTTGGGTGTAGATACAGATTAGAAGACACTTAGTAGTATTGGCTTTGGAGATAAATTATTAATATCCCTCAGAATAAGGCGCTTTGTGTTGGCTTTGGATATCCTCACATTCTGAGGTTATTCGCTTGTATTGGACTAGAATTTGATAACCAGATTCTGGGAAGTTTGTGGAACCAATTATGAAAGAAATTCTGTATACTTCGTATCTTAAGTCAACCTCTGTGAGTTTGAGTTTGGTCATACAACTCTTCTCATCTTCATCTTTAAAAGTCATGCTCATTTATTTTTTTGGGGGGAAAGGAATGGCTTTAAGAGATAAAAATAAATGATATTAAAACAAGCCACTGTGAGTGTGCTAAATCTGCAAAATGTCATGATTTGGTGTAGGATTGCAAATTAGTGAAAAAGTAGTAGAAAAGATATTTCAAAACAAACTGCACGATTTTATGCATATTAGTACTCAATCTTTACACACTAGAAGACATTTGAACACATTCAGACCAAAGAACAGTGAAAATCGAGTGCTTAAAAGGTCCCGTCATTCTTACAGTGTTGAAATTGAAATCTGAAAAAAAAAAAAAATCAATGAATCTACACCAGCTAATTTATCTACTCATGACAACAGAATTCTTGTCTGATCCATAATCATCTCTTGAATTTTTGAATTTTTGTTGTGCTGTAATTTTATTTTTTTTCTGCTTGAAATTATTCTCACTATGCTGCATGATTTCAAGGAAAACATTTTAAAAAAAATCTAATTCATTCACACTGGAAAATGATTCCACCATTTATTTTGTGTCTAAAGAGAAAAAAATCTACTATACCTAACTTTTTCTTTTTTTGCTTGTTTTGTTTTTTGCAGAAGGCTATTGACCTGGTGACGAAAGCAACAGAGGAGGACAAAAACAAAAATTACGAAGAAGCTCTGAGATGTTATGAAAACGCTGTCCAATATTTCCTGCATGCCATCAAATGTAAATAAATGATTTTCACACAATCATGATCCTTGATTGAAAACGATTACTGCTCAAGCTTTTAAGGATAGCTATCTTAAAATGGAGCATTTCAGTTTATTGTCTGAAACATTATGTTGTGCTAGAAGTTGTTGTTTTGTTGGTTTTTTGTTTGTTTTTATTTTGACGCCATGGGACTGATTGGGCCAGGCCCATCTTGTTTTCTTCTGCATGTAACTTGTGGTGACAAAATTCTTACTTATTAAAAAGGATGCTGTTCGATCACACAAAATCACAAAGTGGTCTTTTCCAGGTCATCATTATAATTATAAAATGTGTCAGTGCATGACATTATCAGTCAAAAGGTGAAAATTTTGGATTTGCAAATTTTTATTTTCTTTTCATTTTCTGAAGGAATGTGCTTACCAGAGCATTTTAATCTTTCTTTGAAGTAAATCGGGTGATTTTTCATGAAGTTATTGTCAGATGTATGGGAAAGGTATCCAGCAACTTTTCTCAAATTTCATACTTTTTCAACTTGACTAGCTGAAGCTGTAAAAAATATTTAGAAGTGAAATTAAGCTTTGATATTTCCCAAAGATGTACAAAAGGGTTGATTTAATCATTGATGACAAGAACTCATTCTTGATAAAAATTGACCTTCTAACTAATATGACAATATCTCAGTTCAAACCTTTTCACCATCCGACTGATTATCTCATTCACTGTCACATATATCTAGATAGACCATCACAGACAATGATCCAATGCTATGGACAAAGTAACCCAAATCTTTATGCCTGTAAATTAGACTCAACTATGCGTCGAGCGAGGCTCGATACCTTCTAAGCCGAAATTGAGTGTCATATCACTAAACCACATAGCCACACACAAAAGTCAAATGTCATTATTTTTTGGTTAAATTATTATTTTCACAAATTTACGCGTCCTTCTTTTTCTACTCCAGATGAGGCAAGCAGTGAAAAGGCAAAAGACAGTATCCGTGCCAAGTGTATGCAATACTTGGACAGGGCTGAGAAACTCAAGACGTATATCAGTAAAAAGGACAAGAAGAAACCAATAGCAGATGGAGAAAAGTCCAGCAAACAAAGTTCAGGGTATAATTAATTATCCCCCCCCCCCCCACCCCCAAGATTCAAATCTTGGTATTTTATTATTTGCCATACAATTTATTTTTTATGCTGATATCATGATGAAGGGAGGATCTTCACTGGCTGCATACAGGTCGAATTTTACGAATTTTTCGTATTTTACGAATTTTAGACGAATTTCATGGCCAAATAAGAACTTTTATTGAAAATTACGAATTTTTAATTCTTAATAATACTTAGATGATAATAAAAATAATAAAAATAATGATGAGAAGAAGAAGAACAACAACAACTACTACTACTACTACTACTATTACTACTACTACTACTACTACTACTACTACTACTACTACTACTACTACTATTACTATAATAGTTATGATAATAATAATAATAATAATGATAATAATAATAAATAATATTGTGGTTGTTCATACACAATTTCAGAAATTACGAATTTCCTTGTCAAATTACTAAAAGTTGACACTAAAATTCTGGGTGGGGATCCTGACCTCCCATAGCGGGCAGGGAGGTACATATTGTGTCTTCTATCCCCTTGTATCTGTTTTCCAACATGCTTTCTGTCTTTGTCTCGGAATGAGATTACTTGGTTTTGTCCTGGCACTGGCCGGAATCCTAGCTGGGAGGGAAACAGTCAAATGCATCGTTATTGTTTTGGGAGATGATATTCTTTTCCTTGTAAATCATCTCTCTGTTGTGTATTATTATTTTTATTTTGAATGTATAATGTAAGCATCTGAGTGTATTCCTCTATGTTGGATTTTGTGCTTGTGTCTGGATGAGACTTGTAGGTTTCAAACAAAGTACATTGGTGGTATGCTCTTGGAATCTACATCTGATCCCAATTTGTTATCAGTTCCCCTTTGTCTTACTTTTTCTTGGGTGCTTTAATTCTAATTCTAGAACTTTTGACTATCCAATTTTCTTCCTTTTTACTGGCGCTGATATAACCTAAATGTGTTGCAAGCGCCATAAAACCCTTAAAAACAAAAAAACAAACGACACTAAAATTACTAAATTTGAAGTTTTCAATTTGGCAAGTCTGCTTTAGTGTTTGTCAAACACTTTATACTGGGTAGGGTTCCTGACCTCCCATTGTATTTTCTTGTTTGTCAAACACTTTATACTGGGTAGGGTTCCTGACCTCCCATTGTACTTTATTGTTTGTCAAACACTTTATACTGGGTAGGGTTCCTGACCTCCCATTGTACTTTATTATTTGCCAAACACTTTATACTGGGTAGGGTTCCTGACCTCCCATTGTATTTTCTTGTTTGTCAAACACTTTATACTGGGTAGGGTTCCTGACCTCCCATTGTATTTTCTTGTTTGTCAAACACTTTATACTGGGTAGGGTTCCTGACCTCCCATTGTACTTTATTGTTTGTCAAACACTTTATACTGGGTAGGGTTCCTGACCTCCCATTGTACTTTATTGTTTGTCAAACACTTTATACTGGGTAGGGTTCCTGACCTCCCATTGTACTTTATTGTTTTGTCAAACACTTTATACTGGGTAGGGTTCCTGACCTCCCATTGTACTTTATTGTTTGTCAAACACTTTATACTGGGTAGGGTTCCTGACCTCCCATTGTACTTTATTGTTTTGTCAAACACTTTATACTGGGTAGGGTTCCTGACCTCCCATAGATTGTTTTACAAGATTTGTGTATCAACCTAACGTGTCACCGATTTGTCCTCTTAACGAGTGACCGATGTTTCAGCTTAACATGTCACTGATGTTTCATCTTTACACGTTAACTGTATTTTGTTACAGGAACAAGTCGAGTGATGATGAAGATGATGAGAAAGATCCAGAAAAGAAAAAGTTTGAAAACCAACTCAACAGTAAGTAAATCAGCTGTTACATAACTTCTCTCATTTTGAGGTATTGTTCAATAAAAAAGGCAATTTACTCAGACCTGCCCAGTACTACGAAAAATTCGTAGAAATACGAATTTTTTGGCTCCAGATACAGAGTTGCATGGGTCTCTTTGACTCAATAAATCTTGTTGAGAAGGAAAGTTTAGCTTCTTAGAACTATATTCAGGACTTTGGAGCATTTTTGACCATGATGAGAGCAAATTGTTAATCTTTAAGCTATTTAAAATGAATTTTTCTTTTTTTCCCTCGGAAACTACGAATTTTTGAAATTTTAGGTATGCAGCTTTGATTGTAGTTCCTCTTGAGAAACCCCAAGTTTGAGCCTTTCTGTTGGTTTCCCATTTTTTCTGTATCCAAATAAACACTAACTCCTACTGTTCGCTTTGCGGCTCTGCCCTGTGGCTGATGCCTGGATTATCTCAGTCCTTTCTCAGGGAAACTTTTAAAAAAAATTCTCCATAAATAAATAAAGTAAATTTGATTTATATTTTATTTTTTTATTTATTCATTATAGACATTATTAAGATTGCTTCAGTAGCGCCTCGATATAACATCCTTAAAAAAAATATATTATTTTAAAATCATTTTTAGACGAGCTAAGGGAGAAAGGCAGGAGGGTGGATTTTGGCCTGAAGAATATACAATAAAAGATCAATTTACTTTCAAGTAGTTGTTATGTGAGGTATTTTTTTAAATTCTTAAAAAAATTTTCAGATTTAATCACCATTTGTCCCCATTTGTTTGTTTGCCAGGTGTGATTGTGATGGAGAAGCCAAACATCAAGTGGGATGATGTGGCAGGTTTAGAGGGAGCCAAAGAATCTCTCAAGGAGGCTGTCATCTTGCCCGTCAAATTCCCACATCTTTTCACAGGTAACGTTATTTGGATGTCAATTAAGTTGACTTTCACCCATTTTGTTCAGAGATCACGACTTTGAAATCAGTTAACTCACTCAACCCTAACACCAACTATATCCGTAGTTTACCCGGGGTAACCTGTAGCTAATGCTTTTAATTTTTACATGTCAATGGTAGTTGAATAAAGCTATCTATGTACATGCTCATTTTTAATACATTTTTTCCAATTTTGAAAAGTAGCAAAAATCTCTAGGATTGAGTGAGTTAACATTTTTTGGATGTCAATTGAATTTGAATATTGTTAAGTTGACTTTCACCCCTGAATTCATCTTAACAATGCCACTACCACATTATTATTTCATTTGTCTGTGGTGTTTCATTCATCCTGTTTTGTTGATAAATGGGAAACCCGAAACGTCCATTTTATCTGTTTTCATATATTAAATTGAAGCTTACATTCAATTTCTTATTGTTATTTCT
The DNA here is from genome assembly GCF_034508935.2 of Berghia stephanieae. NCBI lineage: Eukaryota > Metazoa > Mollusca > Gastropoda > Nudibranchia > Aeolidiidae > Berghia > Berghia stephanieae. The sequence continues at coordinate 64,631,195 of NC_088366.1, read as the reverse complement.
TTCTTCGAGCTTCGAGCAGCAACATTTACATAACCAAACTTGGCAATATCTCAGTTCAAACCTTTTCACCATCCGATTGATCATGTCATTCACTGTAACTGTTATTATTTTTACAGGAAAACGAAAGCCATGGAGAGGAATCCTTCTGTTTGGGGTAGGTGGTAATTCCAATTACCCAGTGTGTGGGTTTGTGTGTCTTTGTGTGGTCAACATTATTTCTGTCAATTTTCTTGCTCTGTCTTTTAAAAAAATTTAGTCAAATTTTTAAAAATTATATCAAAACCTGATATCGACAAAATATCTCTTGTCTTAATTTATTTTTGTTGTTGTTGGCTGAAGAAGGGTTTTGAATCTGAAACGTTCTGTATTTGGTATTTTGTTCTTTTAAAAAAAAACTGTTATATTCATTTTTTGTCTATTACTTTTTACAGTCCACAGCTTCCAGCAGCCTAGTATTAGTATGACTTACACAAAAGTAAACGTGTTCTGATTTCTACTCTCCAGCCTCCTGGAACTGGTAAATCCTATTTAGCCAAAGCTGTGGCCACAGAGGCAAACAACTCCACCTTCTTCTCCGTGTCGTCATCAGACCTCGTGTCCAAGTGGCTCGGAGAAAGTGAAAAGTCAGTTTTCTTGTTTGATTTTTAAACCATTGTACTTTTAACTACAGCCATTCTTCTTTTTTAGCGTGCTCTTGCAACAAAATCGATAAAAAGATTTCGTTGTTTAAATAGAAAGAAGAAGAAGAAGAAAAATAATTTTTAGAGTATTTCTCCCTTAAAGTATTTTGTGATTATAAATGTGATTCCTAGATTTTCAAGCAATGATTTTGACAGAGGACGGTGAGACTTATTTTCTAATGCATAATGATAATGTTGATTATGATAATATCAACTATAACAAAATAATAATACTATTAATAATAATAATAATAATAATAATATAATAATAATAAATAATAATAATATTATTATTATTAATAAAAATGATAATAATAATAATAATAATAATAATAATAATAATAATAATAATAATAATAATAATAATAATAATAATAATAATAATAATAATAATGATAATAATAATAATAATATTAATAAAGATAATAATAATAACAATAACAATAATAATAAATGTTGGTTATTGGACAGCGTGGCTCAGCAGTATGGTCTTTGCTTCGTACCTGGAAGGTACCGAGTTCGACTACCCGACACACTGTGTGGCCTTGAGCAAGTCACCTACATACTTGCAGAATCTTACGAATTTTAGACAAATTTCATGGCCAAATTCGAAATTTAATGGAAAATTACGAATTTTTAATTCTTAGTAATACTTAAATAATAGTAATGATAATAATAATAATATTGTGGTTGTTCGTACACGATTTCAGAAATTACAAAATTTCTTGTCAAATTACTAAACATTGACATAAAAATTACTAAATTTGAAGTTTTCAATTTGGCAGGTCTGCCTTAGCTCAATCGCTGATGCCTGGGTAATTCTAGTCTTCCCTTGGAATAGACCCTAAAGAAAAATTTCCCCTTGGGGATGAATAAAGGGAATTATTTTTTTTTAAATGTTTAAATTGCTATTTTGTTTACAGGTTGGTCAAAACTTTATTCCAACTGGCCAGAGAAAACAAACCAAGCATCGTCTTTATAGATGAAGTCGACGCATTGTGTGGATCTCGTAGTGAGAATGAATCCGAGTCGGCCCGTCGTATCAAGACAGAGTTTTTGGTTCAGATGCAAGGGGTCGGCGTGGAAAACGATGGGATTTTGGTGCTCGGAGCTACAAATATACCCTGGTGTTTGGATCCAGCCATCAGAAGGAGGTTTGTTTACATCTTTATCGGTCTTTTTTTTTTTTGTTCATTTGCATCAATAGTTTGTTTTTTTTCATATCAGGAGTATACGAAACTTGATACATCTACATCTATGTTAACTTAAAATGTTTAAATTTATTTTTAAACATATCATTTGGTTTTAAAGTCACTTTAATCACTCGTAATTTTTAAATTTCTTCTGACGCCGTTTTAAAATGAATTTTACTATTGAAGTAGAAAATTTGAATAAAGAACCTTCTTTAACTCTCTCCTTACTAGCTATTTTTAGAAATTTACCCAAAACTTCATACTCACCCAACACAAAAATAGATTTTTCAAACAGAATAGTAATGGATGTATACTATATTTTGTTCTGAAAAATGAGCTTTGCAACACAGTGTAGAATGTTTTAGATTAAACTATAACAAAATGAAATCAGAACAAGAAAATAGTTGGTTACATCATAACGAATGTGACGATTTTCCTTTGTGTGGTAAGGAGAGGGTTAAGGTCCCAACTTTACACTACCAAGAGTGAGACTCAAATCAAGGACCTTCCAATCCAGAGGCAAATGTCAAACCACTAGACCATTACGCCGCTCAAAAGGATTTTGTTACAGGGTTAGTTTTTATTTGGGTTTTTGTTTTGTGCGTGTTCGTATTTTGTAATATTTTTTTTTTCCTGTTTCATCATTTTTTCTAATTTTGATTCCACTTTTACATCATCGTTTAGATTTGAGAAGAGAATCTACATCCCCCTGCCCGAAGCAGCAGCGAGAATGGAAATGTTCAAACTACACTTTGGCAACACGCCGCACACAATCACAGAGGCTGAGATGAGGGAATTGGGCAAAATGACAGACGGGTGAGTGGGGCAAAATGACAGATGGGTGAGTGGGGCAAAATGATGACAGACGGGTGAGTGGGGCAAAATGATGACAGACGGGTGAGTGGGGCAAAATGATGACAGATGGATGAGTGGGGCAAAATGATGACAGATGGGTGAGTGGGGCAAAATGATGACAGATGGGTGAGTGGGGCAAAATGACAGATGGGTGAGTGGGGCAAAATGATGACAGATGGGTGAGTGGGGCAAAATGATGACAGATGGGTGAGTGGGGCAAAATGATGACAGATGGGTGAGTGGGGCAAAATGGCAGATGGGTGATTGGGGCAAAATGACAGATGGGTGAGTGGGGCAAAATGATGACAGATGGGTGAGTGGGGAAAAATGACAGATGGGTGAGTGGGGCAAAATGATGACAGATGGGTGAGTGGGGAAAAATGACAGATGGGTGATTGGGGCAAAATGGGTGATTGGGGCAAAATGACAGATGGGTGATTGGGGCAAATTGACAGATGGGTGGGTGGGGCCAAATGTCAGATAGGTGGGTGGGGGAAAATGACAGATGGGTGATTGGGGCAAAATGGCAGATGGGTGAGTGGGGCAAAATGACAGATGGGTGGATGGGGCAAATTGACAGATGGGTGGGTGGGGCCAAATGTCAGATAGGTGATTGGGGGAAAATGACAGATGGGTGGGTGGGGCAAAATGACAGATGGGTGGGTGGGGCCAAATGACAGATGGGTGGGTGGGGCCAAATGACAGATGGGTGGGTAGGGCAAAATGACAGATGGGTGAGTGGGGCTAAATGACAGATGGGTGAGTGGGGCAAAGTGATTGATGGGTGAGTAGGGCTAAATGACAGATGGGTGAGTAGGGCAAAATGACAGATGGGTGAGTGGGGCTAAATGACAGATGGGTGAGTTGGGAAAAATGACAGATGGATGATTGGGGCAAAGTGACAGATGGGTGAGTGGGGCTAAATGACAGATGGGTGAGTGGGGCAAAGTGACAGATGGGTGAGTGGGGCAAAATGATATGAGGATGAGTGGGGCAAAGCGACAGATTGGTGAGTGGGGCCAAATGACAGATGGGTGAGTGGGGCAAAGTGACAGATGGGTGAGTGGGGCCAAATGATGACAGATGGGTGAGTGGGGCAAAGTGACAGATGGGTGAGTGGGGCCAAATGATGACAGATGGGTGAGTGGGGCCAAATGACAGATGGGTGAGTGGGGCTAAATGACAGATGGGTGAGTGGGGCAAAGTGACAGATGGGTGAGTAGGGCTAAATGACAGATGGGTGAATGGAACAATATGATATAAGTATAAGGGTGAGTGGGGCAAAATGATATAAGGGTGAGTGGGGCAAAATGATGACAGATGGATGAATGGGGCAAAATGGCAGATGGGTGAGTGGGAATATTGTACTGTTCAAGCATTGCAGAGTCTAAATTTGAGGAGAGATTAGTTTTTGTTTTTTTCTTTATTTTATTTACATGTTATTTATTTTGTCTCTGACAGCTATTCTGGTTCTGACATCAGTGTTGTGGTGAGAGAAGGCCTCATGCAACCCATTAGGAAAGTACAGACTGCTTCGCACTTCAGAAGGGTGAGTTGTTTGTCGTCATTGTCTAAGTCTAACGTCCACTCATTTATCCAATATCCACTCATTTCTCTAATGTCCACCCATTTATCCAATGTCCAATCATTTACCCAATATCCACTCATTTATCCAATGTCCTTTCATTTATCCAATATCCACTCATTTATCCAATGTCCACTCATTTATCCAATATCCATTCATGTGTCCAATGTCCACTCATTTACCCAATATCCACTCATGTGTCCAATGTCCTCTCATTTACCCAATATCCACTCATGTGTCCAATGTCCTCTCATTTACCCAATATCCACTCATGTGTCCAATGTCCTCTCATTTACCCAATATCCACTCATGTGTCCAATGTCCTCTCATTTACCCAATATCCACTCATGTGTCCAATGTCCTCTCATTTACCCAATATCCACTCATGTGTCCAATGTCCACTCATTTACCCAATATCCACTCATTTATCCAATGTCCTCTCATTTACCCCAATATCCACTCATTTATCCAATGTCCACTCATTTATCCAATATCCACTCATTTATCCTATCCACTCATTTATCCAATGTCCACTCATTTATCCAATATCCACTCATTTACCCAATATCCGCTCATTTACCCAATGTCCACCGATTTCCAGGTGCGAGGTCCATCCAGAGAAGACCCCGATGTGATGGTCGATGACCTTTTGACCCCGTGTTCCCCGAGTGCTCCTGGTGCTGTAGAGATGAACTGGATGGACGTCCCAGGAAACAAACTGCTGGAACCTGTTGTGTCCATGGTGAGGCTTAGGGAAATATATTGATGTTTGTACAAGACAAAATTTGGAATAAAAAAAAAAAAATTCCTTCAGATTCTGATTTTTTTTTTCCATCAAAATCTTCTAAGAAAATTGAGCTTTTTTTTTGTTTAGCTTTTGATACAGCGCACTATCCACTAAACATGCTCAAAGCGCTTTACAAGGGGTCCTTGGCCAACAGCAACACGTAAAATGTAGGGTGTGACATGACACCTGTTAGACAATATTGTAATTTTTCGGACAGAGACAGCGCTGTAAACGGCCAGGTACCTACTCGTTTAACACCTGAGTAAGGTGAGAGAATGTGAATAAAGAGCCTTTTCCAAGGACTCAACTATGCGCCGAGGACCTTCCGATCCGAAAGCGAGTGTCGTACAACAAGACCACGTTGTCCAAATGGTTGAAATTATTTTTGAGTTTGCTTGAAATGGATAGAAGGAGATCAAAATAGATCAATTCTATTTAAATCCATTTTGTCTTTCGTGTTGATTTAGGTTCTTGTTTTGAAATTGGGATTTTTATAATTTTAATTTTTTTGTACAAAACCAAGCTTATTATTATTATTATTATTATTATTATTATTATTATTAAACTTTTTTAAAAAATACAAAACGGAGCTTATTATTTTTTAGATTTTTTTTTGCAATTTGCGTAGCAGGTTTGTGTTTCTTATTAAACTACAGAGAAATTGTTATAGCATTTATAAAGATGGGTTTCAATTCTTAAAATCATTTAGGGTACCTTGGAAAATTTACTAGCTAGTACATAGTAGTAACCAGACTTGTTATTTTTGAAAACCAGACTTGTTATTTTTTAAATCGGTCTCCACACTTTGACTGTATGGAAAAAAGACGGTCAGGAGTTCCCTCCCCTTTTTGTTTTTCTTCTTGGACAGTCAAAATGCCTTTCTCTCCTTTAAATAAAAATTTGGGGGGCATTTCTGCATTTTTATATTAGAGACAATAATTATAAAATTAAACTCAAGTCTTCACTTAATCTTTTAAAACTATGAATTAATCTTAGTGCGGTAAAATATTTTTAAAACGTATTTTATTATTTTCTGAAATATTTTAAAAAATTAAATTTTTCTTTTTCTTTCCTTTCAGTATGACATGCAGTTGGCCGTGGCCAACTCAAAACCAACGGTGAATGAAGACGATTTGAAGAAACTGCAGGAATTCACAGATGATTTCGGTGTGGAGGGATGAAGGATGAAAAACCAACGAGTGGAGATAGAGGATGGTGGACATGCTGTAATACCATTATCTGACCCCGCGGTTTTTTGAAAAAAAAATATTAAAAATTTTTGCAAAGAAAATGATGAATTTTGCAGAAGAAAATAAGTAAATTTTGCAGGTTTCTAAACATGTTGTATCACACCTAAGAACTAACTACATGCAACCCATGTAATAAAATATCCCTGTAGAATTACGCAACATTAGGGAAATTTTCTGATTTGCATTGCAACCACAAAATCTGCACTTTTCGCAAATTTTTTAAATTCTTTTTTTTTTTTTTTTTTTTTTCCAAAAAACGCCGGGCCAGCATTATGGAAATGTTGGTCTGTTTTCTGTCAAACAAAATAGTCACTCTCGTTTTGTTGTTATTTATTTTGCTAACAAAAGGGCCAGCTATACAAATGAAAGTCATCTAAGGTTTTAATAAATGTTTTCTGTTTTCTTAATTCTCAAATGCTAAATCTGATCACATATTGTTTGATGCTTAGAGAAGTCTTATAAAATTATCGATGAACGACTCGCAATGGACATGGAAAGTTTCTGAAATTTGAGTTGTCGAATTAATGTGTGATTTTTAGCTCCAGCTCTTGTCTCCACTCAAGGCTGGGTAAGTAAAATTTTTGATTGTGATTGGTTTGTAACAGTCATGTGATAATAAATTTATTTTTATTATTTATTATTTTTTTTATTTTTTTTACAACGTGGATGCTTTCCTAACTCAAAACTGTATAGGGATGGAGCTGAAATTCACTCATTACAAATCCATGTTGACAACTCAGAATATTTTGCTGTTTTCGTTGACTTGACGGTATTTGGAAATAAGGAAAACCTCAAATTTATTTTTGGAAGATTTATATTTTTTATTTGGCATTCGATTCCTTTTTTTTTTCCTTTTGAAAATAAAACCAAAAAGGTTGAGAAGGTTGCTTCTCTCTCTTGTACCAGTCAGTCATGTGATCAAATTCTTCTCAATATTGACCAATGACTGAATTGCGAGGATAGCCTCTCTAAGATTAGGTGTACATTTTTGTGGCAAAATGATTATCACTGTTTTAAAAAAAATAAATAAATAAATAAAATAAAGAGGCTTTCATTGAAAAGGAAAAAGGAATTAAATAAGCGTAATATCTGTTATGGTAACCAATAATTCATTTTGTTTTGTTCTAACATTTCTGGAAATGTTCTCTCTTTCCATTCAGATCGATTGTAAACGGTCCATTTATTACTACTTGTCTGTATCAGTTGTAAACAATGGAAATAGCCTCAATTTGTTACAGGCGTGTTGAAAGTAATTATGGCAGTGACAGTATCTCCTTAGTAAATATAACCTATGAACAGTAATTTTGTTTTACTTGTAAAAAAGTAATAAAACCATGAATAAAAATCACCCATAATTCAGACGGACAGCCGTGATGTTTGATGTTTTTATTGTTTTTGTTATTGACTGAAGAAGGGTTTTGAGCCCGAAACGTTCCGTGTTTGGTATTTTATTCTTCTGAGAAGCTGTTCTATTCATTTTTGTTCATTATTTTTTACTTTAACAGCTTTGTATCTTTGACTTGTTTTGCTTGACAGAGAAACAGATTTTGTCCCACAATGTCTTGTAAAGTTCATGTTTGCTTCGGTTTTAAATCTACTCTACGACTCTTGTCTTTATTATTCTATATTTATTTACTTGGATGAATTTTTAAATTGACATGGGAATCCTCTTGATGACAAGGCATGGCTTTAAAACTTAACAATTTTCCTTTTATCTTATGAGGTGATGTTAGGATTGTGGCTGAGAGTACGAGCATGGTTAGGGGTCGCGATAGCTCAGTTGGTAGAGCACTCGCTTCACACACAAAGGGACCAAGATCGATCCCGGGTGCAGTCGAGATTTTTATATTTTCTGAACCCCCTGTCCACCCAGCAGTGAATGGGTAGCTGAGTCTGTTAGTTTTGGAGGAAAGTACTCTACAATAGACTAGTGTCTTATCCAAAAGATAGCAAGCAATTTCTATTGTCCGCTTCACGCTATAGAAGCCGGGATAAACTCCGGCTCCATGGGCTCTGTGAAGGACGTTTTTTTTAAGTGTGGTTTGGGCGACGAACAAATTTCTCATGTTCGAATAAGAAAGATAAAATTGTTTTTGTTGTCCCCTATATGGATGAACAATGCGTTTTAGTTATAGTTAACGCATTAGTGCCCCTCAAAATTAAAACTAAAACTGTTTTCACAACAATAAAATTTTGCAGGAAAAGAAATATTGAGATAATGCTTGGCTATTGCTTATAATAATATCATCACTATTAATCTGTAAGGCAATCCGCCCATAATAATTAGGATTTCAATTAGCTTCATTGTGTGATTCTGTTATTGCAGGTTTTTTTTGGTTTTGTTTTTTATTTTTATTATTATAATGGGCTTAGGTCAAGGTCATACAGTTCAAAGGCTTCATTTGTACTTGGAGTTTGTGCCAGCCTTTAAAAAATATATGAACCATAAATAGACAAAGTTTGTAACTTTTCGGGTTTTTTAAAATTTTTTTTTTAAGCTTTTGATGTTTATTTTTTCTTTTTCATTTGAAATCCCAGAGATGAATAGTTTGTGTCCAAGACCATCAAAGCTGAAATAAATTTCTTTATGATTTGTTTATTTTTCATTTGACCACATTTCATGTCTGTTTGTTTTAAATAAATCCTCAATAATCTATTACATTTTATTTCGACAGTGTATCAATGGCCTTTGTCAAAATGTGTGTTTTTTTCATGAGTTTTTTGTGTGTTAAAAATGCAATTCAGTTTTACCAAGTATGAATGTAAATTCGTGCTCAAATTTTCCCCCTCATTCTCTGTTTTACCTTATGTCTTAAGTGTGTTAGTGTGTGTGTGTGTGTGTTGTTGAATATAGAACCAATAACAATATATTTATATTATGGTATGAGAAAAGGTTTCCTCTTTAAGACTGTGTGAAAGCCAAGGAAGCCATCATCAAATGTTTTCAAGCAAATGTCAAGCACAGGCCAAATTTTATTTACGGGTAGCAAGTTTACAAAAAAATTCATTGATGGGAATTAGAAGACAAAAAAATTACATTAAATTATTACAGCCAATGACGTCCAGCTTACCTTCTCTAAACCCAAATAGAAAATATTTTTATTACACCGTACAAATGCCTGTGTCTGAAGACGTCAATTTTTGACATACCAAGTCAGTCAGATCGTCCATTTCAAACTTTGACCCATTCATGAAATGTCGAAGTTTCAGTCAGTTTTGGTGAGAATTTGTATTTTGTTCTTGTTTGATTTTTATAAACATGTTTTTTTTTATGCATTGTATATTTTATAAAATAAAATATTTTCTGATTGTGCAGACAATAGGATGTAAAGTGCTATTTCTTTGTTTTTTTTGTGTTCCAGCAATAAATTGGAAATTCATTAAACAGTTCAACAATTATTCATCCAAATTATATTCCTGACTATCTAATCCTTTCCAAAAACTCAACGTCAACGTCGTGCCCCCTATCAGTTCTAATTCCTTTATACTTATTTCGTTTCTCACTGTCCAAACCCCTAAGGCCTTCCTTCAAGAATCCTTGTCTAAATCTTTCAACAGATGAGGAGTGAACGGTTGGTTGGATCGGATCAATTTGTTCGTTGCATCAGTTAATACAATCATGCTCTCAGTTCACTCGTGTTGATAAAGTTAAAAACATGAAACATGAGAAGTTTTTTTTTTTTTTCTAAAATTGTTTTATAAAGTAAATTAGACACAAATTGTGTACTGAAAGCCCACTACACCCAGGGAAACGGAGAGGACGTTTTTGAAAGAGAGAGCATAAGTGGAAAATGTGATATGACCTTATTATTTTTTCCTCCAACCTCTTTACTTCTGTTTTATTTTCATTTAAAAGATTTATTTGTTTATTGCAATTACAGTTACTTCAGTTACAGCAATTTTACAAAGATTTGAGTCAGTGGGGGACCGAAGAAACAATTCACAATATTCAAGATTTCCGTTCTTGGATTTTGTCAGGATGAATAATAAAATGACCAATAAGATTTTGAGCATCAAAAATCAAAGATATCTGTCTGTAGATTTGGGCTGGGGTTCCCGACAGCTCAGTTGGTAGAGCACTCGCTTCACATGAAAAGGGATCGAGATCGATCCCGGGTGCAGTTGAGATTATTTCTGACCCCCTGGCCACCCAACAGTGATTGAGTAGCTGGGTCTGTTAGATCTGTTGTAAAGTACTTTGCGATAGACTAGCGTCCTATCCAAAGAGTTGGAAGCAATTGCTATTGTCCATTTCATGCTATAGATACCGGTATTAACCCCGGCTCCATGGGCTGAATGGCTCCAAAGGACTACGAAGATTTGGGCTGTTTGAAAACGTGACTGGAAATTCTTACAACTCCTGACGCAGGCCAAGGTCGGACATTTTGAATATTCTGTCCGGTTCACTTTAGGTAACCAGGTACTACCTTTTGTCTTTATATTTTTCTTTGCATTTAATTTCGCCCCTCTCATTTCTTTCACATTATTTAACCCTCTCCTTACCAGCCATTTTCAAGATTTTCCCCAAAACTTCACACCCAACTAACACAAAAATAGATTTTTTTATCACTCAGAAATAATAGCAGTAAAATTCTTGCGATAAATAATTTATTAAGCAAAACACACTCTAGAACCCATTTTTCATTTTCTTTAAATTTAATGATGTACGGTACAAAAAAAATTTGAATAAGATAAATGTCGGTTGTATCGTAACGAATGTGACGATTATCCTTTAGTTGGTAAAGGGAGGGTGAAAACCTGTAAAATCATTTTACAAAAGTCATAAAATGATTACGTATTTTATGCTAACATTTAAAAAAAAAATATATGTAAAAATGAGCTTCATTCATTGTTTTGTCCGTACCGGCGTTTGTCAAGTTTTGTCATTGTGTAAGTCCAATCAACGCCACCCAATCGTCATAGTGGGTGACATATTCTCTATGAGTATGAGTTGTACAAAATGTTTTCAAAGGTATAAATTCTTATGTGCCAGTTATCTTCTGTTTACTGTTTTGATAAACTATATGAGTAGGTATCCCAAACTAAAATGTTGTCATACAAATGGCAAAATTTAAATTACAAAGACACATGTGACTTCCCAAACCGTGGAAAATTACAACACTTTATTTTTCAAAATCGGAAAATAAATAATAAAGATTTCGATATTTAAAGTTTCATTTTTTGATGATTTGTGAAGAAAAGTAAATCTTGGTTTGGGAAAGAAAAAAATAGGCTTTGTTTACATAGATGGCACTTTGCACTGAAAAAAAAGCTAGCAGACCCAATTTTTGCTAATGTAATCTTCATAGGCTGCTGATTTTAATGGTATAAGTTTTTCTCCATTAACGTAAGTTCAAGACGGAGAGAGAGAAACTGTTCAAGAGACCTCATTTTTGATGATTTGTGATGAAACTTTCGCCTCTTAACAGCTGGTAGTTTGGGATACCTACTATAAATAAGAATTGATGTATGAAATTAAAATGTTTCCAATCTTTCTTGGATTAAATAAAAGTATTGTAGTAGAATCACAAAGAGAAAGATTTGAAGTTTTTGTGTGAAAATGGGAAAAGACCGAGAGAAAAACGAATTGGTAGTGTAGCCATTTCATCATAATAATTATACTACTAATAATAATAATTGTTTGCTTCTCAGTGTTTGTAAATATGACTGTTGTTTATTGAATATTATTTTGACATCATTAATAATTTTTATTTCCTAAATCAACAATAAATACCACAAATGTTGACTCATGGTTTCCCGTCTTTGTTTTTGTTTTCTCATGTTATTTATAAATTGTATGTCTGCACCCCTGGGTGGGTTCCTGACCTCCCATATTGGGCAGGGAGTCAATTACTGTATCTTCTATTCCCCTATATATCTTGTTTTCCAACTTGCTTTCTCGGAATGCGATTACAGTACAGTCCAGTCCGGATAATCGCAACTTTTGGTTAATCATAATCGCAACATTTTCGATGATCCCAAGCTGTTGCGATTATCCAGAGTAGACTGTACTTGCTTTTGTCCTGGCCCTGGCAGGATAACCTTGCACTGGGAGGGAAACAGTGAAATGTATAGTTTTGGGAGATGTTTTTTTTTTCTTCTTGTAAATCATCTCACTGTTATGCATTGTATTATTTTTGTTTTACATATGATTTGTAAACATTTGAGTGTATTCCTCTTAGCAGGGACCTGTGCTTATGTCAGGATGAGACATTATTTTTTGTTTTGTTTTTTTAAGGGTTTTACGGCGCTTGCAACACATTTAGGTTATATCAGCGCCAGTAAAAAGGAAGAAAATGGGATGGTAAAAAGCTCTAGAGTTACAAATAAAGCACCCAAGAAAAAGTAAGACATAGGGGAACTGGGAACAAATAGGGATCAGATGTAGATTCCAAAGGCACACTATCAAAATACTTAGTTTGAGACCACCTATAAGTCTCATCCGGACACAAGCACAAAATCCAACAAAGAGGAATACACTCAAACTCAAATGCTTACATTATGCATTCAAAACAACAAACAAAACAATACATAGCAGAGAGATGATTTAAAAGGGAAAAAAAAATCATCTCCCAAAACAATAACTATGCATTTGACTGTTTCCCTCCCAGCTAGTACTCCGGCCAGGGCCAGGACAAAAACAAGTAATCTCATTCCAAGACAAAGACAGAAAGTATGTTGGAAAACAGATATAAGGGGATAGAAGACACAGTATGTACCCCCCCCCCCCCCCCCCTGCCCATTATCATAAGGTTATGGAAGGTCAGGAACCCAACCCAGGTTAAAGGGCTAGATATCACAAAAGCTTGATTCAAGCAGGTAGGCTGTACCAGAAGCAGAATGTGCCATTTTATGAAAAAACTGACTGAAAGTGACTGTCAATGGTCAACAGTCGATTGAGGAATATAAAAAAATTGATACCCTAGTTGCCTAGTAGTGTTGAGGTTCCAGGTTCGACTCCTATACTGAGCAGTGCAAAGTTGAGTCATAGGAAAAGGATCTCAACTTGAGCTTTTATAAAGCGCAATATCCACTAAATGTGCTCAAAGCACTTTACAAAGGGTCCCTGACCAACAGCAACACGTAACATCTAGAACGAGACATGATGCCTGTTAGGCGATATCACAATTTTTCCGACAGATACAACACTGTTGACGGCCAGTTACTCATTTTACACCTGAGTACAGTGAGAAAGTGTGAATAAAGAGTCTTTTCCAAGGATTCAACTATGTGCAGAGCGAGGATCAAACCCAGGACCTTCCGAACCGAAATAGAGTGTCATACCACAAGACCACATAGCTGCAGGAAGCGATATCTTTATCCATATATTCACTCACTGTACTCAGGTTTACAGTGAGTAATAATAATAATAATAATATAATGAACTTATATAGCGCCTAGTTCCAATTTGGAATTGCTCACTGGCGCTTTACATCAACACATCATGTATGATATACAAATATAGAACTGGCATGTTAAAATCACACAAATTCGATGATAACATAATATATTATAATAAAATACATACTAAGAGTCCAAATTATATGCCCTACAGAAAAGCTCAGTTTTTAACCGTTTTCTAAAGATACGTGGATTTTCACTATTTTTAGTTTCAATATTGATGGAGTTCCACAGTCGGGGGGCATGGTGGACAAAGGATTTCTCATGAAAAACTAACGATTTTGGGGGTTCCCTTTGGATATTTAAATTAGCAGATCTTAAATTTCGACTGGGTTCATAAAGGTGGATAAGTTCCTGAAGGTAAACAGGAGCGGAATTGTTTAAGCAATTGAAAACATGGGTGAGTATTTTAAATTCAATCCTAAACTTTACAGGTAGCCAGTGTAGGTCCTCCAAAATCGGTGTTATATGCTCGCGCTTTTTAGATAACGTTACCAATCGAGCTGCTTTGTTCTGTATCTTTTGGAGTCGATTAATGACATTATTATCACAACCATAGAGCAAGCTATTGCAATAATCAAGGCGGGTAAGAATCAAAGAGACCACAAGAAGTTTAGTAGTATCAATATCAAGAAGCCTTCTAATAGCACCAATAGATCTAAGGTAAAGATTGCAGGATCTAGTTACATTAGTGACATGGGCAGACATGTTTAATTTGGTATCGAATAAAACTCCTAAGTTTCTCACAGGTTCTTTAGTGATGGGAATTACACAATCAGAAAGATTCAGGTTAAGCGTGGAAAGGTCCACGAGGCCCCGTCTTGTAATTTGCAACACCTCTGTTTTATTTTCATTTAACCTGAGTTTGTTGCAACACATCCAGTCACTAATCTCAGAGATACAATTTTCTATATCCGTTATAACATTGAGATGATTGTCGATATTAATGGGAAACAGTAATTGGGTGTCGTCTGCGTAAAAATGGTACTTAATAAAATATTTTGAGATGATGTCACCTAATGGTCTGATATAGAGGGTGAATAAAGAGGGTCCCAGAACTGAACCCTGTGGTACACCAAAAGATAGGGGACAAGGAGAAGAGAAGTCATGTCGATTTACAGACACTGATTGAATTCTGTCAGAGAGGTAAGAAGAAAACCAGTCAAGGACAGTACCCCCAAATCCGTATAGTGTCCGTAGAGTAACTGGCCATTAACAGTTTTTTGCATTTGTTTGAAAAATTGATTGCTTTACATGCGTCATGATGTGTCACATCCTACATAATAGTAAGTGATGCTGTTGGCAAGGTACATCTTGATAAGCATTTTAAGCACATTTGAATCTTCTGGTTGAACATTGTCTCTTTATTTTCAAAAATATATAATAATTATCTATTTTCCATCTGTTTCCTTTATATCAGTGGAGAATAATAATAATAATAATAATAATAATATATATATATATATATATATATATATATACATATATATATATATATATATATATATATATATATATATATATATATATATATATATATATATATATATATATATATATATATATACATATATATATATATATATATATATATATATTATATATATATATATATATATATATATATATATATATATATGTATATATATAATAATAATAATAATAATAATACTTTATTGCATCCCAAAAAGGAAATTTTTTGTACAGACGTGTTATAATTTACACATAAGATAAAAATACAATGGAAATAGGATGTATATATATAAAAAAGGAGCAGCTTTATAACCAGAGCTGCGCTTTATAATATGAATAATTTCAACACTGTAAAATAGTTAAAACTGTCACTATAAATTGAAAATTGAAAAGATTGCAAAACAAATAAATTAATAAATTAATATTTATATTTTTAAAAAGTAAAAATGAGAAATAATTATATAAAATGATTATTGCTTGTTGTTATAAAGCCTAATACTGGACGGCAGAAAAGATTTTCGGTGTCTCTCTGTTTTCGTTGAAATAGAGAAAGGGCGACCACTTCTTTCTGACATAATAATTGATGGTCTTAGTGGATGATACTGGTCATTTAATATTTTAGTTATTTTATTTATACAAAATTTCTCGTATAAAAGATCTACATCGTCAACATCATTTATATAGCGTTTAATGGATTTTTTAATATTTGAATTTATTTTGTTCCTTTCCACTGCAAAGCAATTGCCTCCCCAAGCTGTTATACAAAATGACAAAACACTTTCGATTACTGCTCTATAAAATAATGTGCAGAGGGTTTTATCTATTCTAAACTGAGAGAGTTTTGATAAAAAAATATGTACGTCTGCACATCTTATGCCTAATTATTTTCAAGTGTTCATCCCACTTGAGCCTGTCATCAATCGTTACACCAAGGTATTTGTAGTGAGGAACTCGCTGGACGAATTGGTCCTTTAATTTTAACGGTTCTATCGGTTCCTTCACTCTCCTAAAGTCAATCACTAGCTCCTTTGTCTTGCTTATGTTAAGCTCTAGGTGGTGGGCATCACACCAAGACACAAATCTATCAATTTCTTGCCTATAAGCCACTTCGTTGCCATTTGTTATGAGGCCTTGAAGAGCGGTGTCATCTGCAAACTTTATTAAAGGTACACTCAGGTTTTGACTTCTACAGTCATTCGTGTATATTGTGAATAATACAGGGGACAATACACAACCTTGAGGAGCGCCAGTATTTGTAGTTATACAGGAAGATTTGTTTTGCCCTAATTGAACATATTGTGCTCTCTCCGTAAGAAATTCGAGCACCCAAGCAATTATATACTTGTTTAAATTCAGACTAGTCAATTTTTGAACAAACAACTGGGGTTGCATTGTATTGAACGCTGAAGAAAAATCTGCAAAAAGCAATCTGCAATAGCTCCTAGCGTGATCTAGATGCCTGTAGATGTTGTTTGTAAACAGCAAAATGGCATCCTCTACGCCACGTCCTGGTTTGTAAGCAAATTGATGACTATCACTCAATGGCATAAACTGATTCCTAATTTTAATAAGAACAAGTTTTTCTAAAGATTTCATGACTATTGAAGTCAGTGCAACAGGTCTGAGATCGTTCATAGTTTCAAGTTTTTCTTTTTTTGGAACAGGAATAATTTTCGAAGTTTTCCAAATTTCAGGGATTGAAACGCATTGGAGGGACCAGTTAAAAATATGTGTATAAATGGGGGAAAGCTGGTGGGCACATTCTTTTAATAGTTTTCCTTTCAATCCATCCGGCCCAGCAGCCTTCCTCTCGTTTAGTTTCGAAAATACGAATCTCGTTTCCTCTTCACTGACCTCAACAGCCATTTCATCTTCCAAAGCCCTGTCTAATTTATGTTTTTCATTTTCAATATCAAATTTGTTTGCTGTGTCGAAACGTGAATAAAATTTATTTAAAGTTTCAATTTCGATATCTTCTGATATAATCGTGGGCTTTGGATTATAGTTAACAGCAGTTTTAAGCCCCCGCCACGTGTCCCGTATATCCCCAGAAGAAAAGCATTTTTCAATTTTATTTTTGTACTTGTCTCTACAACTAGATATTACCCTCTTTATCTCTTTTTGTTTTGTTTTCAGATCTTTTTTGTTTCCACTAGTATAGAGAGTTTTCTTTTGGTTCAATAAAAGTTTTAGATCTTTTGTTATCCAAGGCTTGTTGTTAGGATAATATTTTATTTCTTTTTTACAAGACACTAGCTGTTCACAGAATTTTAAATACTCACTCACACAGTCATTCAGCTCATCCACACTATCACATGATTCGATAAAAACATTCCAGTCAGTGCATTCAAAACAACCACGCAAATCTTCACACACACTTCCGTTCCAGATCTGTACACTTTTCTTTACTGGTTTTACACGTTTAAAAACAGGGCGGTAGGTGGGGAGTAGCAAGAGCATGCAGTGGTCAGATAAACCTAATGGGGCACGGGGTAAACATTTATAACTATTTTTAATATTACACAGGAATAAATCTAATGTTTATATATATATATATATATATATATATATATATATATATATATATATATATGTATATATATATATATATAAATATATATATATATATATATATATATATATATATATATATATATATATATATATATATATATATATATATATATATATATATATATATATATATATATATATATATATATATATATATATATATACACTGTAGTCCACTAAAGATAAACTCCCGAGGACCACAAATAGAGTTTATCTTATCCAAAACTCAAGGGAAATAACCCTTCAGTCACACAAACATTTGTTTTAATCTATTTATTATTCCCCCTTTAATCAATAGTCCCAGAAAGATAGGCCAGCTTCATCTTAGCTTAGCTAAACTAGTCACTTAAAAAAAAACAAAAAAACAGGCATATAAGATCTAAACGCTTGGAAAAGCAGAGTGAGAATGAAATTAAAAAGGTGGGAAAGTTGAGATGTTATCATCGCTCATCCCTCAGTCAAAGTTACATAATGTGCAATGAGGGCCAGTCTTGTTTATCAATTGACGAGTCCTTGAAACTAATTTTAAAAAGTGAGTGGAGCAGGCACTTATGTTGGTAACAACAAGAGATGAAGTGAGTAGGAAAGTGCCAGAAGACAATAGAGAATAAAAATTTTTTGCAGCGGTGATGCCGGTTCAAACCGCCATCACCGACGCGAAAATATTTTATTCTTGTACTTTCCTTGAAACTACCCTAGTGAGGGTTCACAAGGATAGGGGGGTGGGGGCAGGCAACTACAAGATGCCAACTTTGCAATAGAGATATGCATGGCGGTGATGAGACAATAGCTTGAAAAACTCCCTGTCTATCCCAATCACGCAGGTCCAGACCAGCTCACTGATGGAGTTTATCTTAAACATTAAAAATAATTAATGATTTAGAGCAGAAAATTCGGGACCAGCCTCAGAGTTTATTTTAAGCAAGAGTTTGTCTTAATGTTCATCTGCAGTGTTTATTTATATTAATTTAATCCGACCTCTCTTTGTCAGTTGGATGTTTTTTCTCAGCTTTGTTTGTAGTACATCAGAGTATAGTTTTGCGATTTTTGAATGTAGTTTAAATTTTCAGACAACCAGATTACAACATAACACTTTAAACTGTCCTAAAATTGAATTTATCATTATTTTACTTGCATGTTATTTCATTAAAATTCAAATATTCAAACATTTAATTGAAATGAATATAATCGTTTCCCTCAGTGAAATCCAGTTTTGCCAAATTTTCCTCGAAATTTCCACTCAAATTGAGCTTCACACAGATAACCACCGGTGGCTCAACATCTAAAAAGTGAACAATAGGAACTTTAGGTTTTGGTTTTTCTTTGGAATTTTCATACGTATAAAATTGTTTTTGAATTTTTTTGTCATCAACATCGCAAAACATTTTCACTTTTTTCTGATTATCCAACGAAAGAGAACAAAATAATTTACGTCCTTGTTTGCCTGCATTCCATATTGAAAATTTTCCCCATTGACTCAAAATTCTTTCCTCTAAAAATTTGACCCGATGATTCCATATAGTTTGTTCATTTATAGAAAAGGTCTCTGCTTTGGGGTGGTATCTGTACATAAGTAGATCTTCATCTACACGAATCAGTTTACCACCTTTTGATAAATGTTTGTAGAAAAGAATGAGATCCTCCGGAGTGCCTTTTCCACCTTCATCAAATCCACCTGCAGATGTAATAACCTCTCTTTCACAAAACCAAGTTGGCATAATAACAGTTGGCCCATGAGATGTGTACGCTTGCAAATAAAGCTGTTCATTGGTTAAATTATTTGCCCATTCGGTGTAACGTTCAGTTGATTTTTCCGGCAATCTGTGAAACTTTGAACCGATAATAGTATTTGGATTTTTCTTGGCTGCTTCATATTGACGGAGGATTCTGTCCTTGTGCATAACATCATCTGCGTCAAGGAAGCATAGGAACCGACCTGAGCTTTGAGATATTGCTTTATTTTTTGCAAATCCGACACCTTTGGGATCTCCAGTATGACCAGTGATGACAACATGAATGGTTTTTTTCTTGCATTTTCGTATCTTTCCAGCTCTGTATGGTTTCAAGACTTGAATCTGTGCTGCCGTCATTGTAAACACTCAACTCCAGAGGGCCCACGTCCAAGAAGGACTGGCAAAGGACAGAATCTAAACATTCAGGAAGCCAGTCAAAAGCATTGTGTACTGGTAAAATAATAGAAACACCGCATTCGGCTAAGTTAGTTGCTGATGTATTTTCCGCGGACATAATTTAGGTCAAAACAATACCATTCTGTTTATAAACAAAGAATAATCAAATATAAAACTTCCAAACTTTTAAACCTGTTTCTTCAGTGTGTATGTTGATAGCAAAGTGAAAAGTGAAAGTAAATTGGGGAATGTGATAGTTTAAACAGTAAAGTATGTAGTCGTGATGTGACTCAAATCAACCAAGATATTAAATAATACTCGGGTAAAATAAAAAGAAATATTCTCCCTGCTGGAAAAATTACAAAATATAATCAAAACCTAACTCCAGATATTTAAAATGACACACAGAGTGAAATGACGTGATATTGAAGAAGAAAACATGAGAAATGAGAATAGATAATAGAAGCGAAATGATATTTTACCGATTCGTAGAGTTCGAGAGTAGCCTTGGCGATACCTAAAGATTTCTTGAAGTCCTTCAACTACGTTTGATTACTCAAGCCTATGCCTTGACCAAAGTTGCCAATGTATTATTTTGTCATTGAACTTAGAAATTTTATGAATCTTCATTTTAATCTGATACATTTTTACCCCGTCTCACTTAAATTATTTGTCGCAAACTCTAATATCGAACATGTAAACGACAATGATGACAATACACAATATCGAGATTAGTTTAATGCCCATCATTAGCAGACGACAAATTGTTATGGGAGTGAACTCAAATTTTAACAGTTTTGATTGTTACCATTTCAGATACCAACGGCTTTCCATGAAGATATTATCTGTGAAACGAAATCAACATTTGAGTGACTGAAATGGTAATTTACCTATTTATATACTAAGAACAGTTTTTTGAGTGCATTGCAATGGTTATTATTATTAAAATGGGGAAACAGATTTTAATCATTTGTCTATTCATCAGCGTACATAAGCTGAAACCATGCCTTTAAAACACTTTAATTTTAAAGATGCATCTTCTTTCTCCTGAATGAATTCAATGAGTTATGATTGAAATCATTTTGCCACTTGTTTATTTTAGAATTTTCTTCATTCTCACTATAGGTATTCCAAAATAGATTCCAAAATCGACCAATCGTGTGAACAGTTATTTTTAAATTTCATACAAAAAGGGGCCAGAGGACTTCTTTGTGATAAAGAAGTGTGTTACTGCCTTGACATTTTCAGAACACACTTAATACGATGTAATCTGATTAGTTGATCTCAAGTTTGAAAAATCTGTTAGTAATCATTGGGAAAGAGGCAAGTGAGGAATGCTATTATTACAATACAATCAAACCAGCTAATGTAATATTTGAAGATACAGTCGACTCTGCTAAATCGCACACCCTCAGGAGTTCAGGTCAATGCGTCGATTAAGCGGAGTGTGCGATTGAGCAGAGAAACTCAAACTAGCATCTAAGCACCAGTTTTCATGTACCATTCATGTAGGACCTTCCCTTCTGAGGTTTCTACGGGCTTGGGACCGTCGTATTCAAGACATTATACTGATTAGAAGAGGCTTTTTTTTTTGGTACTTTTTTTTTTATTTGGGGGGGGGGGGGGGGGGGGGGGGGTTGTATTTGGGGGTCTTTTTTCTTTTAAAATGTCTTTTTATTCATGTTTCATTGACAACAAAATGTGACATTATTGTTTGTAAGAATGGTCATCGTGAAGCGTTGATTGTAGTAAAGCCTCGTCTCGTCTGCATTGTAAATGTCATTACAGTCATACTGCTGAAGAAGTTGTTTCAAAACTTCATCATTCCACTGGCTTGCAGGAGAGACATCAGCATAGTGTTTTTTGTCATGTTCTTTTTCAAGCACAACATCCTGTTTACCTTTCCATCTCGAGAGCCAGCTTTCTAATGGGGAGAAAGACTTGTCTTATGTTTATGTCAGTTCAGTCGCCTATTGAGTGTATAAATATGGACACGGACCGTATAGCTCAATCAAAAGATGAGACGAGAGTCCTTGCTGTAATCCTTTCTTATTGTTCACGGCCCAGTGGAGGAAAACAATGGTCGAAAATTGCAATCGAGTGGTCAGACAATGTAAACAAACACACTGCTTTAGGTGGACTGCCATCACGTTTCACACCTTGTGATGCAGACAGCGAGTTCTGAGTCAATTAGCTCATTGTGTCAGGTAATCCTTTGATGTCAGTTAACAAGCAATGCGCGTCTGACCTAGTTGGGGTCAGAGGGACAGTGGAATTGCGTTGACGGAAAATCTTTTTTCACCTGTGATACGATATTAACATGCCGAACTGGTTCAATGTCAAACGCATTTTCATTACCTTTTTTGATTTGATTTTTTAAAGACATTTTTCTCAAATCAAGATGGAATCCAGATGTAGTGATTAAGCGGAGAAGGTGTGCGATTAAGCGGAATGATTACATAGAAAAAATTCTGTTTTTCTGGGAATGTGTAGCGTCTAAGCAGAGTGTGCAATTAACTGATGTGTGATTAAGCGGGGTGAACTGTATAATTTTTCAATTCCGAGTAGCCTTCAATTTAATTCAAATTAAGCTTTATTTTTCTTTTGACAGGTTCATGATCCTTTTTCATCACTTTCATATCTACTATCTGTTTTAGGTTGTACTCCCCACACCGCAAATAAACCAGACAGAAATACCGCATTTGAATAAAAATATGTATTGGATACACTGCAATGGATGCTACTGTCAACCAGAACCGGGAGTGGTACTTCGATTTCATATCACTAATTGCAGCCACATATACTGTGAAAAATGTGTTACCGAATGTAAGTTGCCTTATTCAGCATATTCTTTTTTTGTTCTGTTTTTGTTTTTAACATGACAGCAGAGAGTAAGAGTATGATGTAATACGACAGTGGTATTAGTAATATGCTTTCCTTATACTTTCCACTGTAAAAGCTTCATAAGTCTTTGGCTTTGCCTTCCAGTTTGGTACTGAATTTCATATAGGTGACCAATTATTTCAAAATGGTATTATGTCGGGATGAACTTAATGCTTGACACTGAAATGTAAGCTTAATTTATAAAATTTGAATACATATAAATCCATCAATTGAGTACGGTTGTTTTTTTTTTCTTCTTCTTAAACTTAAAAAATCTTTGATTTGCTAATTTTTATCATTTTGCCTTCAAACTCAATTTATGACACATCTAATTCTAAATGTGCCATTCCTTTCGATTAGTTTTCCAAATTGCTTTTTGTGGTGAGATATGTGGCAGAGAGCAGAAATTTGTGTAGTCTTGATAAAGACAGTGTAGTGTATTGGGATAGTCTGGCAATGATTAAAACATTTTTTTCACCAGGTACCAAGGAACAATGTAAGATATGCCAATCGCAGTGTGCAACTTTGGAACTTTCAGGCAAGGTTGGTGATAGAGCTTTTTTTAATACAATCCATCTCTTTCAGTTAGAGTCATTAAAAAAACAAAAAACTAGGATTATCAGTTACATGAACGGAATAATAAGATAAAGTAGAATGTAGCTACATACAAATGCTGAAATCCCAGCACTTTCTAAGAGATTTACTTTCATTTGATGTTCTCTATGGACCACTGCGAATAAACACTTCGTATTATTATTATTATTATTATTATTATTATTATTATTATTATTATTATTATTATTATTATTATTATTATTATTATTATTATCATTATCATTATTATATTATTATTATTATTATTATTATTATTATTATTATTATTATTATTATTATTATTATATATTATTATTATTATTATTATTATTATTATTATTATATTATTATTATTATTATTATTATTATTATTATTATTATTATTATTATTATATCATTATTATTATTATATTATTATATTATTATATTATTATTATTATTATTATTATTATTATTATTATTATTATTATTATTATTATTATTATTATTATTATTATTATTATTATTATATTATTATTATTATTATTATTATTATTATTGTTGTTGTTGTTATAACTATGCACCATCCATTTTTTTCTTCTCACTTTCCATCATGATCCCATTCCAAAATCGTTTTGACATTTAGTTTTAACATAGTTCAAATGTCTTTTCAGCTCCAGAAAGAGGTAGAAAACCTTTTTGAAGAGCCGGCTAATGTATTTGCAAAAGCAATGAAGCAAGTAAATCAGGTGCGTTAATCAACTCGGTTGTAATTAATTTCTTTTCTAGAGTCCCTGTAAATTTAACACTGGTTTATAAAAAAGCCTAAGCAAGTTTGAAGCAATGCACTTTAGAAAATGATTAGGATCTGAAAGGGGAAGATTTGAAAGTATTTTATATTGATGGAGCACAATGTAGTTGTAGTAGTAGTAGTAGTAGTAGTAGTAGTAGTAGTAGTAGTAGTAGTAGTAGTAGTAGTAGTAGTATAGTAGTAGTATTAGTAGTAGTAGTAGTAGTAGCAGTAGCAGTAGTATTAGTAGTAGTAGTAGTAGTAGTAGTAGTAGTAGTAGTAGTAGTAGTAGTAGTAGTAGTGGTAGTAGTAGTAGTAGTATAGTAGTAGTAGTAGTAGTAGTATAGTATTAGTAGTAGAAGTAGTAGTAGTAGTAGTAGTAGTAGTAGTAGTAGTAGTAGTAGTAGTAGTAGTAGTAGTAGTAATGATAATAATAATAATAATAATAATAATAATAATAATAATAATAATAATAATAATAATAATAATAATAATAATAATACTAATAAGACCGTTTTGGGGCGAAGGGTCACACATATATATATAATTTATATCTTCTTCTTCTTCTAGGTTCCATGCCTGATCCAGGCTTCGGATACTGCATGAATTATCTCTCTCCATTCCTCCCTGTCTCTTGCTTTTTCAAACAGCTCTTGGATTGTTAGGTTGGTGAAGCCCTTCAGTTGGTCTATGAGTGTTTTTCTTTGTCTCCCCCGGGCGCGTTTACCAGGTATTTTTCCACAACTTGCCAGGTATTCATTCTTATCTTTCCTTACTTTTTGTCCGAAAAAGGATAGTTGTCGATCCGCTATTAAGGGCATTAGTTTCCTTTGTTGGTATATTTGTTTTAGCACTTCTTCGTTCGTTTTGTGTGCAGTATACGATATTCTCTGCATCCTTCTCAAACACCACATTTCAAAAGCTTCAATGTTCTTTTGTGTTTCTGCATTTGTAGTCCAGCTTTCGCATCCGTATAACAAGATTGGCCACACGTAGCACTTCAAGACTCAGAATCTAATCCCGAACGACATCTGTTTGTTTTTCAAAATGTTTCCCAGGTCCATGAAGGCCTGTTTGGCTTGAGTTATTCTTGCTCGTATGTCTCGGTTACATCTTCCATCTGTTGTCACTATTGAACCTAGGTATTTAAAACTTTCTACGTTGGTAAGTTGCTCGCCGTGAATCGTTATATTGCAGGTGTTGTTGTTTTCGGGGTTTTTCTGTATTACCATGCATTCCGTTTTGGTGATATTCACTTCCATTCCCTTGGCTTCACTATCTACTACCACTTTGTCGACAATCTTTTGAAGTTGGATTTCTGATGTTGCAATGAGTACCGTATTGTCTGCGTATCTTATATTATTTATGTTGTGACCTCCTACTTTTATTCCCTCCATATTAGTTATGCCCCTCATGATTGTTTCTTGGTATAGATTAAACAGATCTGGTGAGGCAACACACCCTTGACGGACTCCTTTCTTAATAGGAATGGAATTTCCTGTAGAGTTTCCGATTTTGATAGATGCCTGCTGGGTGTAGTATAATGTTTGCATGAGTCTGAGGTCTTTCTCATCAGCGCCAATGGAGTGCAGTTGTTTTAGTATTTCTTCGTGGCGTACTCTATTAAAAGCTTTTTTGTAGTCGACAAAACAGAGGTATAGTGGGGTCTGAACCTGTATAGCTCTTTCACTTAAAACACTGAGGAGGTATATTGCGTTCCTTGTCCCTCTGTCAGGTTGGAATCCATATTGTTCTTCTGCGATTTCGGGGTTAATCTTATTCCTTAGCCTATTGATAATTATACGCAACAGTATTTTGTTGATGTGGCTTATTAAGCTTATAGTTCTAAAATTTTCGCATCTGACTGCACCTGCTTTCTTTGGTATTGCTATGAAAATAGAGTTACAGAGATCTTCTGGAATTTTCCCAGTGTTGTATATATTGTTGAATAATATGTGAAGTTCATCAATTGCTAGATCTCCTAGGCTTTTTAATACCTCTACAGATATTTCATCAGGGCCTGTTGCTTTACCATCTCTCATTCGTTTCATGGCATGTTCAATTTCACTTTTGGTGATGTTTGGTCCGCTTAATGGTTCTTTGAATTTCAGTGGTGGTTCATTTCTATTTGGATCATTGTACAGTTCGCCTATGTATTCTACCCATCGGCTTTCTATATGTTGTTCTTCAAATAGCAGTTCCCCTTGTTTGTTTTGGATACAACTTCCTGCTGCTTTGCTTTTCCTTTTCCCTGATAGTTCTTTTATTCTTTGGTGAGCTTGTGAGCTTATATATATATATATATATATATATATATATATATATATATATATATATATATATATATATATATATATATATATATATATATATATATATATATATATATATATATATATATATATATATATATATCAGTTTCAGATAATTTTTCTCATATCATACAGTAATTCATTCAAAACTTTTTCAGAATCAACAATAACGCATAACGTATATCTGTGATTCCTCCTCATTTAGATTTAAGTGTGCTAAACAAGCATATGATATTTATGAGGACCACGACATGACAGTGATATTATATAGAGTTACTGTCAAACTAGAAAGCTTTTGTTAATATTGTTCAATGTTTTTTTTCTCCTCAGACCCTGGAATTCCAAAAAAGTCACCAAAGAAGATGGTGTAGACATCTAAAAGAAATGGTGAGTATTCCGTACCTTCCAATCCAATACCTAAAATATCACCATGCCTGACTCATTTGAGAGTTATTTTTTTAAAAGTGACCTCTCTGTCCACTATGGGAGGTCGGACACCCTAACCACATATGTGACCCATCGTCTCAAAACGGTATTATGTCGGAACGAACCATATGGTTAAATGCCGAATTAAATGTTAAACTGGTCAAAGATTTAGATTGTTGGTAAAAGTAAAAGCACCCTAAAATATGGTATCCATTCTCCTCAATAAAACATACAAACTCAACACAAGTCTGATATTTCTGGCTATAAATTCAATTTTCAGCATCTTAACTAACCGACTTAATA
>NC_088366.1:64581481-64598981 GCF_034508935.2 Berghia stephanieae | reverse complement strand
GCATAGTTGAGTCCTTGGAAAAGGCTTTTTACTCACATTCTCTCACTGTACTCAGGTGTAAAATGAGTACCTGGCTATTAACAGTGTTGTCTTTGTCGGAAAAAATTATAACATTGCCTAACAGGCGCCATGTCTCGTTCTTCATGTTACGTGTTGCAGTTGGTCAGGGAACTTTTGTAAAGCACTTTGAGCACATTTAGTGGATATTGCGCTATATAAAAGCTAAATTTTTTTTTGGATTAAATACATATTTTTGTCTGAATTAAGAAAAATATACTTCGTAAAATAATTTTTTAAAACCCCCAGATAATACTTATTTAGAGAGCTTTTTGTCAAAATTGTCTGTGCTAATCTCAGCACCATCAGCAACTATTATAGACATCATCATCATTATTCATTAAGAAAGAGATTGGCATTTATTGCATATTGTTGCATTTAACTCACTCAATCCTAGAGATTTTTGCTACTTTTCATAATTGGAAAAAAAAAGGTATTAAAATGAGCATGTACATAGATAGTTTTATTCAACTATCATAAACATGTAAAAACTAAAAACATTTGCTTTGATACTACGCCTATAATTTGTCTCATAAAAATGTAATAAATAGGCATGTGGTAAAAGTAACCCTGGGTAAACTACGGATATAGTCGGTGTTAGGGTTGAGTGAGTTATTTTAACTTAGATTGTTGCTAAAATTGTCTTTGATAGTCTCAGAACCATTAACAACTATTTTACATATTAGTAATGACCATTATTCATTAAGTAAGAGATTGGCACGTCTTGTCATTTAAAAGGTTTTTTGTTCTTTTCTTTTTTGGTTTACTTGAGTTTACATGTTTTATTTAACAACATAATACGGGACTCACCGTCTCTAAACGGTATTATGTCGGGATGGCTTGGGTGCAAAAGAGTGAATTTATTGACAAAACCATGAAACGTGGGGTTTGTTTCGATTTGTTATGTTACAGAATGAAGACAATTTCTCACAATACAAAAGCTTAAAAATTGGTATTTACTATGAATTTAATTCTAAAGTCCCTTTTCGGGGTACAATTCATTCCGACATAATACCGTTTCAAGATGAAGGGTCACATTATCAATAGGAATTACACTATGGACTTGATAAATTGCTGCTATTATTATTTTTGTTTAGTTGGTTTTCATTATGAAAGAAACCTTTCCCTTCCATTTAATCTTTAAATAATAAACTCCATGTGACAGTATTTCCTCATTAACCCTGTCCTTACCAACCAAAGGAAAATCGTCACAATCGTTACGATGCAGCCAACATTTTATTTTCTTATTCTGATTTCATTTTGTTATAGTTATAGATATAAAAAACTGGACACTGTGTTGCAGAGCTCATTTTTCTTAACAAAATATGGAATATACTCGTTACTGTTCTGTTTGAAAAATCTATTTTGTGTTGGGTGAGTATGAAGTTTCGGGTCAAATTCTGAAAATAGCTGGTAAGGAGAGAGTTTATTCCAAGTGAAGCAAACACAAGAGAACTGTTGTTGGTTCTGATGTTCTTGAATTTTTTAGACATGGAGTCTGTGAAAGCAAAAAAGTTTTGAGAATGGTGGATGGGATTGAAATGGAGGCAATGTCACCTGTCCATTTACACCACACAATCCCACAATGCTTTGTTTTCTGTTTTCCACTGAAAAGAACTACAATGGCTGCGGCACACACTGTCCATTTTACCCATGGCATTGTCAGCGTTCTCATCAATAATAATGATAATAATAATGATAATAATAATAATGATAATAATAATAATAATAATAATAATAATAATAATAATAATAATAATAATAATAATGATAATAATAATAATAATAATAATAATAATAATAATAATAATAATAATAATAATAATAATAATAATAATAATAATAATAATAATAATAATAATACGTTATTGCATCCCAAAAAGGACTTTTTTTTGTACAAACGTGTTATAATTTACAAAGTAAAATAAATAGATAACGGAAATGATATAAAGACACTTTCAATTACTCCTTTATATAATAAGATGCAGGGGTTTTTAACTATTCTAAACTGAGAAAGTTTTGATAAAAAATAAGTACGTCTGCACATCTTATGCTTAATTATTTTCAAGTGTTCATCCCACTTGAGTCTGCCATCAATCGTTACACCATGGTATTTGCTTCTCTAAGGAATTGATTATAACTTGAAACAAAGCAAAATTGAATGCATACTCATAAAAATTCTGCATTCAATATATTGAATGTGCTGTTTGTAGTGGTACTCGTACTCCATCACAAATTGATATATAAATCAAATCCTTATTCATTACAAAATACACGTAAGGGATAATGATTAATCTTCCCCCCCCCCCCCCCCCCCTAAACAAATCTTTTTACAGATCTGGAGTCAGAGCAGGCAATTATCAAGGTTGGTGTTCATATGGAGATAAAGATAAAGGGAGTAAATCTGACTCATGAACGAACAACACAAAACAAACGACGTTTCGGCCCTTGGCCTTTATCAAGTAAACACGAGTCAGATTTACTCCCTTTATCTTTATCTCCATTTTATTGACTCATGTAGTCACCTCTATTTATTAGTTTTGGTATTGATATAACTTTGATTGCTCTCATTTATCCATTGAACTCAAACCCATTTTTTGTTTATAATTTTTTGTTTTTTTACCCAATTCTCTTGGCTTCCCTTTCCTACTCTATAAGTTTGTGTGGATTTGTTTTGTAACTGTTATAGTTGAGTCCTTGGAGAAGGCTCTTTACTCACATTCTCTCACCGTACTCAGTACCTGGCCGTTAACAGCGTTGTCTTTGTCCCCCCAAAAAGAATTGTAATATTCACCTAACATGCGTCATGTCCCGTTCTAAATGTTACGTGTTGCTGTTGGCCTGGGACCCTTGTAAAGCGCTTTGAGCATGTTTAGTGGATATTGCGCTATATAAATGCTCGCTTTTTGAAATAGGTATAGGCCTATCAATTAGATTATACAAGTGTTTTGTTTCAATGTGGCGTCAAAACATTGTTCTCCATTTGGCAGTGTAATGTTGGCCTCCCCTCTTGGCCAATGATTTCTACGTCAATCTGTCTACGCCCTTGCTATATCTCTTCTAACAACCCATTTATTTGCCATGATAAATAATTGTACAGCACGGATTTGGGTTAACCAGGGTCATTCGGAAAACATTTATCCTGATATTCAGAGTGGTCTGTTTTCGGATCTCCTAGTGATTGAAGACAAAGGATGACTTATCTAAATAACCTAAGAATGGCCAAATGTGATTTAAAAAGCAACACAGATTTCATGCGCACCGCAGAGGATCGTGATTCGTGGAGACAGCTGACCGGCAACGTGCTCAAGAGCACAAGCCACCATGGATTTCCTAGTGATTGTCCAAGGCATCACAAATGGTATCTCAAGACGAAGACTTCAAAAACTGCTGCAACCACTTTTTATTTAAGGATGAGTCAAGTTTACTGTTTGCTGTTTCTCATCTTTGAAATTAATCAAAGTAAAATGTTGATGCACCAAACCCCGCGAATAACTAAGTCCAGCTTTATTTTTATTGGGTTGCATCTATTATTGTGTGCTAATATTCTGTCGCTAGATATAGCTCTTAGAAGAAAAAGGGTATGGCTATCCAAGGGAAATCTGTATTATTTTTATTTATTGAACAGAGAAATTCATTAATGATTGTCAACTGCACTTTTCATTTTAAAAAAATCTTATCCTGATTTCTTTTTCATATTTTTTAATCACAAATTATTCCTAAATAAAATCAGTTATTCTACTCCCTAAAAAGTTTGGTTAGACTGTTTTTTTTTGTATATTATTGCATCTTATATGAGAGCTATAACTGTAAATCTCTTATCCATTTGTATGGATGTGACTAGGCATTTGACCTTTAAGTACCCTGGTTAAAGTAGTTTCAGTTAATGTCTATTAAAGATGATCAAACATGATAAGTCGGTAGTCACAAGTTCAAATAACTGCAAATCCTGTGATAACTTAGTAAAGATTAATAAGGTACTCATTTGTCACAACTACTTGATGTCTCTTTTTACTATATAGGCAGCTCACCTAATTCTATCTTTGGAAGAAGTCCTCAACAGTAAGTACAGATACCATACAACATAACATAACATAACATATGGTATAGGGTGAAATAGGATAAAATCCATTGAATGCCCTTAATATTAAATTGATTGAAAGATTACAAAATAATAATGATACACGTGGTAAAGAAAGTATGACAACTTAAATGTACCATAACTAATGAAACTTGTAATCTCCTCACTTCCAAATTGTCGCTATTCATTCTATTTACCTCTATATACAAACTTCATTCTTCTCCTCCTCCTCCTCCCCCTCCTCCTCCTCCTCCTCCTCCTTCTCCTCCTCCTCCTCCTCCTCCTCCTCCTTCTCCTCCTCCTCCTCCTCCTCCTTCTCCTCCCTCCTCCTCCTCCTCCTCCTTCTCCTCCCCTCCTCCTCCTCCTCCTCCTCCTCCTCCTCCTCCTTCTTCCTCCTCCTCCTCCTCCTCCTCCTCCTCCTCCTCCTCCTCCTCCTCCTCCTCCTCCTCCTCCTCCTTCTCCTCCTCCTCCTCCTTCTGCTCCTCCTCCTCCTTCTCCTCCTCCTCCTCCTTCTTCTCCTCCTCCTCCTCCTCCTCCTCCTCCTTTCTTCTCCTCCTCCTCCTCCTCCTCCTCCTCCTCCTTCTCCTCCTCCTCCTCCTCCTCCTTCTCCTCCTCCTCCTCCACCTCCTCCTCCTTCTCCTCCTCCTCCTCCTTCTCCTCCTCCTCCTTCCTCCTCCTCCTCCTCCTCCTCCTCCTCCTCCTCTCTCCTCCTCCTCCTCCTCCTTCTCCTCCTCCTCCTCCTCCTCCTCCTTCCTCCTCTCCTCCTCCTCCTCCTCCTCCTCCTCCTCCTCCTTCTCCTCCTCCTCCTCCTCCTCCTCCTCCTCCTCCTTCTCTCCTCCTCCTCCTCCTCCTCCTCCTCTCTCCTCCTCCTTCCTTCTCTCCTCCTCCTCCCTCCTCCTCCCTCCTCTCCTCCTCCTCTCCTCCTCCTCCTCCTCCTCCTCCTCCTCCTCTTCTCCTTCCTCCTCCTCCTCCTTCTTCTCCCTCCTCCTCTCCTCTCCTCCTCCTCCTCCTCCTCCTCCCTCCTCCTCCTCCTCCTCTTCTCCCTCCTCCTCCTCCTCCTCCCTCCTTCTCCTCCTCTCCTCCTTTCCTCCTCTCTCTCCTCCCCTCTCCTCTCTTCTCCTCCTCCTCCTCCTCCTCCTCTCCTTCCTCCTCCTCCTCTCCTCCTCCTCCTCCTCCTCCTCTTCTCCTCCTCCTCCTTCTCCTCCTCCTCCTCCTCCTCCTTCTTCCTCCTCCTCCTCCTCCTCCTCTCCTCCTCCTCCTTCCCTCTCCTCCTCCTCCTCCTCCTCCTCCTCCTCCTCCTCCTCCTCCTCCTCCTCCTCCTCCTCCTCCCTCCTCTCTCCTCTCTCCTCCTCCTCCCTCCTTCTCCTCCTCCTCCTCCTCCTCCTCCTTCTCTCCTCCTCCTCCTCCCTCCTCCTCTCCCCCTCCTTCCTCCTCCTCCTCCTCCTCCTCCTCTCCTCCTCCTCCTCCTCCTCCTCTCTCTCTCCTCCTTCTCCTCTCCTCCCTCTCCTCCTCCTCCTCTCTTCTCCTCCTCCTCCTCCTCCTCCTCCTCCTCCTCCTCCTCCTCCTCTTCCTTCTTCTCCTCCTCCTCCTCCTCCTTCTCCTCCTCCTCCTCCTCCTCCTCCTCCTCCTCCACCTGCTTCTTCCTGCTCTATTTGTCCCAAAGCATAACTGAGACTGATATGTTGCGTGTATTTTATTCTGCAGTTTGTGACGCGCTTTTAGATATAGATATACATATGATGATAAAAGAAATAAATACTCGAATACTGTCTTAAATATAGGCATCTAAAATAGAAATTGAGAGTATAATTTTTTCTGTATTTTGCTAATAATGTTTATCCCGTTTGGAAATACTTAAACTCACTCAACCCTGACACCGACTATACCCGAAGTTTACCAGAGTTAGTTTTACACCATGCCTATTTTTTACATTTTTTCTAAGACAAATTATAGGCGTAGTATCAAAGCTAATATTTTTAGTTTTTGCATGTTAATGGTATTTGAATAAAACTATCTATGTACATCCTCATTTTTAATGCATTTTTTCCCATTTTGAAAGTAGCAAAAATGTCTAGGATTAAGTGAGTTAAGTTAAGCTTTGTTATGGTTCTTTCAGATGTGGAAACCCTTGTCCTCTTATACTTGTAATACATTTTTTATATGTCCATTTCAGATCAATGCAAATGAATTCAATCAACATTCATAGAGTAAGTACCATCTTTGGCATGACCTTTAGGAGGTCAATCTTCTCTACCGTCAGGAGTTTTTGCTAAAACGTTTGGTTTTCTTCAGAGAAAGGATTCTAAGGGGAGATTCCAACGTAAAAGTTTGGAGATGGATGTTTAGTTAATGTCAGGTACCAAAACTTTAAATTATTGCCTCTGGGATTTTAAAAAAGTGAAAAACAAAAACTAACGAAAAATATAACAAAACAAAACAAAATAACAACAACGCACGCAATGCTGGGGTTCAATGGATACATCTTAACTTTTTAGCTTCTAGTTAAGACATAATTTAGTACTCTGAGGTAGAAATTACTTCAATGAAAAATATTTTATTGGTGATAGCAATATAACTAAATTATTTCTCTAGAGTGGTGGATCAGCTTCTAGCGTCCTCAATCGACCAGGAAGAATCATCATGAGAACTCCGCCATCAGAGGGGAAGTTGGGTAAATATTGTTGAAATTATTTATTTTTAGATTTTTAAAAAAGTTGAAGCAAAAAAAAAAAAAAACAAAAAAAACAAAAACAAAAAAAAACAAAAAAAAAAAAAAACAACAAAAACTAAAAAACAAAGAAAAAAAAAGAAGAAATAACAAGATAATATGCACGAAAACAAACAAAAATAATGATTTAAGTCAGAGCATAAGAAATGAAGTTATTGATGTTTGGTTAATGTCGGGTACCAAAACTTAAAATGAGAATAAAGTCGATAAAAAAAAATCTAAAAGTGGGTAATCCATTTGTTTTGATTAAGCACTTTGGTGGTTTTTAGAACAAGAGTATAATGTTGTGTCCAAAATATGTTGTTTCTCATGCTTGAAAATGGACTATAGCAGCACAATACAACGGTAAAACATCAAACAATGATACGAATAAGATTTGCAAAGAAAAAAAAACATATCCTAAATTTCTTTATTTAAAAAATATTATATTATTCCAAGAAGCACCCCTCCTCTCAAATAAACACCAAACAACAATATTGGATCTTCTTTTTGATACGTTAAAAGCTTATTTTTTTCTAAAGGGAGAATTTTTTTAAAAAAGGAAAGAGATAATAGGTGAAATTACTTTATAAACACCTTAATATATAGTTTATCCAAATTATTTGCTATCAACTTATTCTGTTTTGTCACTCTCTTATTATTGTTCCTTAACATTATATTTACATTATATGTGCTTGTTTACAGGTACCACTCGAAGTCACTTGAGCTATATGACCCCAGGAAGTGCAGACG
Source organism: Berghia stephanieae (assembly GCF_034508935.2). Lineage (NCBI taxonomy): Eukaryota > Metazoa > Mollusca > Gastropoda > Nudibranchia > Aeolidiidae > Berghia > Berghia stephanieae. The sequence goes on along the minus strand of NC_088366.1, from coordinate 64,591,383 downwards.
CTGTGCGGAAATCTTTTCCTACACCGCTGTAAGTCAAAATGTGATCCAGCGTCTCAAAACGGTATTATGTCGGGATGAACCAGATGCTAAAAAGTCAAATTAAAATTAAACTGGTCAAAAATATGAAACGATGGTATTCAGCAACCTGAAATTTGATATCCATTATCTTCAATAAAGTTTATAAACTCAACGCAAGTCTAATATTTCTGGATACAAATTCAATTTTCAGCATCTTAATGATCCCGACTTAATACCGTTTTGAGGCGAGGGGTCACAAATGTTTGTTTTTTGCGGGGTTTTTTTTTCAGTCAGGTTAGAAGTAAGCAAGCAGTTTCAATCACTTACAATTTTAATTAAGTGTAATTAGATTTTAAGGGACTATTTCCGTTCAATCATATTGTGACATCTGATGAAATTAATAAATAAATGTGCGGAGTTGGACTTTCAAAACCTGTTCCCGTTTTCGTCATTCAGAGAAAAATGCAATTTTTTGCCACCTATTTAGTGACTGAAACTTAAAACGGAAAATGCTTGTCTTGCTTGCCCTATAGAGCAATACCCTGATTGTTTAAAAACTTTAAATTTTCCCTGGTGATTCTAATTTACCCAATAGATTGCTTGATTGAGAGTGTTCTTATTTTTGCCCTTCAACATTTTATTTACATAGCTATAATATATGACCTCAGAAATGCAGAAACTGTGGGAGACACGAGACTCTAAGCGCTTAAATTACAAATTACTTTGGCTGAAACATACTCATTCACACACACACACACACACACACACACACACACACACACACATACATAAACACACTCACACAACACACAACACAAACCAGACAGACCTATCTTGCTTCTCATACCATCAACTAAAGACGAAACAGATATGTTTTAAGCAAAGATTTAAAAATAGACAAAGATTCTTTTTCACGAATGCTCTCTATTTCATCATTGCCCAATATTTCTACAGTCCCCAACCAACGGCAGACTATATACAAACCTGCATTCACTCATTTTTATATATTTCCTCTTTAATCATCACCAGATCAGTGCCTAGACCTATTTGTCTGAGCCAGAATGACTGAAAGTGTGAGAATTTTTCATCCAGTAATAAACCTGGACTCATTTATGCTGAATTTATTCATACTTTTAATTCTACATTATCATTGGTGGTGATATCGTTATATTATTTTCATTTATTTAATTTTCTGTAATTTTAACTTTTAAGAAATTCTGTTTTCATTTTAAATCTGTGATAATTGTTACATTACATACCAGCAAATCCAAATAATCTCTTGCATTTTTTGTTAACCGGATAGGTACACTGTTGACTGATGTTTTTAAAAATGAAAATCATGATTTACGACAAGGATCAAAATTTGATCCAATGTTGGATTATTTTATGGCAGAAAGTGTCATGAAGACTGAGTGGCTTAATTTTTTTTTATTCAGAATAGTAAATCTTCATATTATTTTTATATTTCTATTGTTACATTGTTCTTTACCTATTATAATAATTTTTATTTGGTTAAAAAAAGTCTGTGATTTCGTTTAAGTTTTTTATCCTCTATTAAATGGTTTTGATAACTATTTGTTCTTGTCTTGAAAATACATGTTGAAATTACTGTTAAAATTCTCAGGCTTATTTTTTTTATACCCCGTTTATCCTTTGTTACTTATATTTTCTACTCTTAATCTTGGAGAGAAAAAATAATGACATGTTGTTGCTTATAGCTTCAATGCTATGTTCACTTTGTCCCTTTGCAGCTATGTGGTCTTGTGGTAAGACACTTGCCTTCGGATCGGAAGGTACTGGGTTTAAGTCCTGCTCTGAGACGCGCATAGTTGAGTCCTTGGAAAAGGCCCTTTACTCACATTCTCTCACTGTACTCAGGTGTAAAACATGTACCTGGCTGTTAACAGCTTTGTCTCTGTCGGAAAGATTGTAATATCAGGGTCATATCTTGTTTTACAAGATAAGTGTTGCTGTTGGCTACGGCCCCTTGTAAAGTGCTTTGAGCATGTTTAGTGGGTATTGCGCTGTATAAAAGCTAAAGTTGTTATTTTCTGAGAGCACATGATGGAAAATTCTCAGAAACACGGTCACATACTCTTCATCACATGTGTTTATTTCCTTATATCGTTTTTCCCTTCTGGGCGGGGTTCCTGACCTCCCATAGTGGGCAGGGAGTCACTTACTGTGTCTTCTATCCCTCTATATGTTTTCCAACATGCTTTGTGTCTTTATCTTGGGATGAGATTACTTGGTTTTGTCCTGGCCCTGGCCGGATACCCTAGTGGGAGGGAAACAGCCAAATGTATAGTTAGAGTTTTGGGAGATGATATTTTTTGTATTGTAAATCATGTCTCTGTTATGCACTGTATTATGATTTGTTTACATATTATATATGATTTGTAAAACATTTGAGTGTGTTCCTCTTAGTGGAGACCTGTGCTTGTATCTGGATGAGACTTTTAGGATTATCTCTAAGTAACTACTTTGATAGTGTGCTCTTGGAATCTACATCTGCTTTCTGTTTAAACTAATTCCCCTTTGTCTTACCTTTTCTTTGATGCTTTAATTGTAATTCTGGAACTTCTTACTATCCCATTTTCTTCCTTTTTACTGATATGACCTTAATGTGTTGCAAGCGCCGTAAAACCCTTATAAACAAACACACACGTTTTTCCCTTAATTATGCATTATGATATTGATAATGTAATCAAAGATGTTGGAATTTAAGTAAAGACTACCAAGGGAAATAATCCTCTGCAATCCTCTAAATCCTCAACATTAAATGAATTACGTCCCTTTGTTGTATACTCGATGATCCTTCCGTTATCTGACAGTAACTGAGTCAAAGAAATATTAAAATATTTCACGACAAGCCTGGTTTACCCCTCTCCTTACCAACTGTAGGAAAATCGTCACATTCGTTACGATACAACCAATATTTTTCTTATTCAAATTTCTTTTGTACATCATAAAATTTAAAGAAAATGAACAGCGTGTTGTAGAGCATGTTTTGCTACAGAAATTATTTATCACAAAAACTTACCGCTATTATGTTTGAGTGATAAAAACTCTATTTTTGTGTTAGTTGGGTGTGAAGTTTTGGGGAAAATCCTGAAAATGGCTGGTAAGGAGAGAGTTAACTCACTCAATCCTAGAAATTCTTGATACTTTTCAAGATTGGAAAATAATGTATTAAAAATGAACATATATATTTTTTTTATTCAACTACCATGTCACTAACATGTGAAAATGAAAAACATTAGCTTTGATACTAAACCTATATTTTGTCTCTCTATAGGCATGGGGTAAAAGTAACCCGGGTAAACTACGGATATAGTCTGTGTTAGGGTTGAGTGAGTTAACTCATGATGTATAATTTAAAGACAAAAATAACTCTTTACCAAAACCCATCGATTTGATTTTTTCATTTCCGAGTCCCAATATATTCTATATTTTCAAGTCTTAACTCACTCAACCCTAACACCGACTATATCCGTTGTTTACCGGGGTTACTTTTACCCCATGCCTATTTATTACATTTTTCTGAGACAAATTATAGACCTAGTATCAAAGCTAATGTTTTTTATTTTTACACGTTAATGATAGTTGAATAAAACTATCTAGGCACGTGCTTATTTTTAATACTTTTTTTTACCGGTTTTGAAAAGTAGTAAAAATCTCTAGCATTGAGTGAGTTAATCTAAAAAAATATTTTTTTAAAATAACACGCGATTTCTTGCATATTGAACACTGACTGTGATTGAAGTAATGTTTGTGTTCATTCACAAAGACACTGGAAGGAGGATCTCAGATTAGTGAAACGATCAGTGGAATAGAACAAGTATATAGAAATGTCATTAAACCATTTAGTAATAATCTCTCAACAATGTGTTGGTATCATCCTTCTCCTTTTAACTTTGATGTAAAAAAAAAAAAAAACAAAAAAAAACAAACATATTTCTCAAGAAAGGTTATTCTTATGAGCCATAATATCGTCAATAGGCTTCAACAGTCGTGATGTCACTTCCCTCGTAATGACGCATAGTGACTTAGCAACTGGTTCTAAATTGTCGGAATAATGGCTGACGCCCTTATGAAATACTTCTCCGATGAGCATAAAAGTGTATCCAGAGGAGAAAAACATAAATCTGATCATGTTTGACTTTTATACATTTTGATCACAAGACATGTGAAAAAGTTCTAGCCAGCATGCAGAATAAAAATTACCGATTTTCTTTGTTTAGAACCACGCTGCTCGTTGCTGGGCGGACGTGACATCAGACTTGAATCCAATTGAGCCGTTTATCCTGATTTCTAAAGCGTAAAACGAACCGTATCAATTGCTTGCTGCAATGTAACAATTTAAAAAAAAAGGACTAAATACCGAACACGGAACGTTTCGGGCTCAAACCCCTATTAAGCCAACAACAACTAAAAAAAAAACAAAAATAAACAAAAACATATAAACAGTGAAAACAGAAATACAATACTGTAAAACCTAGTCGATGGCAGAGAATACAGAAAGACTTACATAGACTAAATCCTCTTCGGGCCTTGAGGCACATAGGGCATCCACCAGACATCTCCATTTTTTTTTGCGATCGGCTGCTATTGCGGTGGCTGTATTCCATGACAGGCCTGCTTCCTTTAATTCTTTCTCTATGGTCCTTCGTCAGGTTTCTTTGAGAATACAGAAAGGACGTGCCAAATCTTTCTCCTCTGTCAATCTGATTTCATTAGGTTTTTTTATTTTTTTGTAATGTAATCAAGTTTTCATTGTTTGTTTTTTTTTTGTTTGTTTTTTTTTTTGTTGGCTGAAGAAGGGTTTTGAGCCCGAAACGTTAATTATTTATTTTTTTGTTGTTGAAGCCGTTCTATTCATCTTTGTTTATTACTTTTTACAGCCCACAGCTTCCAGCAGCTTCGTATCACTGTTGTTACTAGTCTAAAGAATTACTCTCTCTTGTTGAAAAACAAATATGGGCTGCTACTGCTATGTGATCTTGTGGTATAACACTCTCTTTCGGATCGAAAAGTTCTGGGTCCGAGCCTCGCTCGGCGCACAGTTGTGTCCTTGGAAAAGGCTCTTTACGTACATTAATTCACAGTACTCGGGTATGATATACACACACACACACACACACACACACACACACATATATATATATATATATATATATATATATATATATATATATATATATATATATATATATATGTACACGTCGATTAGATTCCATGCAATTTGAATTAACCCTTTTATCTCTGCTTTTGTGTAAAAAAAGGTGACGCAAAATTACAGTAATATTAAACTAGGACTCCAATGAATCCTGACTTGAAACCAACGGACAACAGCATTGATATAATGATGTCAAACATAGTGGATAAGAGTCGAACACTGTTTTACACAAAAGCAGAGCTAAAAGTCTACAACAATGAGCCCATAAGGAATTGGGTTATCTGACCTGCAAATAAGATCACGTCGGATCTAATCAATGTTAATATTTCAGAAAAATAAATTGGATCAAGGAAAAAACAAAAAGGCTACGCATAGTCACAAGCAAAATTGGGGATCGACAGAAAACATCAAAATTTGAGAATTAGGTACGTCCCGAATGTTTAACTCTCTCCTAACCGATCATTTTCAGTATTTTCCCAAAATGGGCAGGCTTACCCAGAAGAAAAATGGATTCTTTAAACTCAAAAAGCTCTCTACAAAACAACATTATGTTCTTATTAATCAAACAAATATCATTCTTCAAAGTTTGTGATTTACAAAATAAATATGAATAAGAAAAAAAATGTATATTGTGTCGTAACAAATGTGACGATTTTGCTGTAGGTGGTAAGGAGAGGGTTAATATTTCAAATATGCGTTGCGTTTATTAAAACAACCGTGGAATCATCATTTTTTGATCTACTCTCTTGCAAAATGGTGTTACGTGAATTTTAATTCAGAAAAGTGAGTGGAGCAGGCACTTATGTTGGTAACAACAAGATATGAAGTGAGTAGAAAAGTGCCAGAAGACAATAGAGAATAAAAATTTTTTTCGCGGCGGTGGTGGGGTTTGAACCTGCGACCTTATTGGTACGACAACTCCGCCTGGCAGGTGAGAGCGTGGCTCTACCGTGTGAGCTATCCACGAACACAAAAAATTCGTTTCAAACTCAAAGTCATTTCTAGATCCCTCTCTCACCCACTTCTTGAGATCGCCGATTCGTTCACCACCATCGCGAAATAATTTTGACCAGCAGTTAAGCTTAATAGCCAATATTCTCATCACAAACATATAACATAGAAACGATTGAGACATTGAGTATGCTCCGGTGTATGGGGGAATTTTTAATTCAGAAAAGTGAGTGGAGCAGGCACTTATGTTGGTAACAACAAGATATGAAGTGAGTAGAAAAGTGCCAGAAGACAATAGAGAATAAAAATTTTTTTCGCGGCGGTGGTGGGGTTTGAACCTGCGACCTTATTGGTACGACAACTCCGCCTGGCAGGTGAGAGCGTGGCTCTACCGTGTGAGCTATCCACGAACACAAAAAATTCGTTTCAAACTCAAAGTCATTTCTAGATCCCTCTCTCACCCACTTCTTGAGATCGCCGATTCGTTCACCACCATCGCGAAATAATTTTGACCAGCAGTTAAGCTTAATAGCCAATATTTTCATCACAAACATATAACATAGAAACGATTGAGACATTGAGTATGCTCCGGTGTATGGGGTGAATTTTTAATTCAGAAAAGTGAGTGGAGCAGGCACTTATGTTGGTAACAATAAGATATGAAGTGAGTAGAAAAGTGCCAGAAGACAATAGAGAATAAAATTTTTTTTCGCGGCGGTGGTGGGGTTTGAACCTGGGACCTTATTGGTACGACAACTCCGCCTGGCAGGTGAGAGCGTGGCTCTACCGTGTGAGCTATCCACGAACACAAAAAATTCGTTTCAAACTCAAAGTCATTTCTAGATCCCTCTCTCACCCACTTCTTGAGATCGCCGATTCGTTCACCACCATCGCGAAATAATTTTGACCAGCAGTTAAGCTTAATAGCCAATATTCTCATCACAAACATATAACATAGAAACGATTGAGACATTGAGTATGCTCCGGTGTATGGGGTGAATTTTTAATTCAGAAAAGTGAGTGGAGCAGGCACTTATGTTGGTAACAACAAGATATGAAGTGAGTAGAAAAGTGCCAGAAGACAATAGAGAATAAAATTTTTTTTCGCGGCGGTGGTGGGGTTTGAACTTGCGACCTTATTGGTACGACAACTCCGCCTGGCAGGTGAGAGCGTGGCTCTACCGTGTGAGCTATCCACGAACACAAAAAATTCGTTTCAAACTCAAAGTCATTTCTAGATCCCTCTCTCACCCACTTCTTGAGATCGCCGATTCGTTCACCACCATCGCGAAATAATTTTGACCAGCAGTTAAGCTTAATAGCCAATATTCTCATCACAAACATATAACATAGAAACGATTGAGACATTGAGTATGCTCCGGTGTATGGGGTGAATTTTTAATTCAGAAAAGTGAGTGGAGCAGGCACTTATTCTCTATTGTCTTCTGGCACTTTTCTACTCACTTCATATCTTGTTGTTACGTGAATTTTAATAACTTGCCTTGGTTGTGGTAAAATTTAGTCCTGAATCATTAATAGTAATCGCCTGGCAACCACAGGCTTTTGAACTTAACAACTGTTTCATGCGACTAGGGCAATCTTCGGGAAATGTAGGTAATCGTTATTGTTGTTTATGATTATGTGTTGTTTCCTACTTCCTGTGATGTTTTGGTTTTAAGATACTGGTGGTTTGTTGTTGCAAAGAAGTAAAACATCACAGGAAGTACGAAACAACACACAAACTCATAAACAACAATAACGATTACACCTCCAAAAGATTGCCCTATTGGTATGAAACAGTAGTGTAGGAGTCAACAATAATTCTAATTTATATATATATATATATATATAATATATATATATATATATATATATATATATATTTGCCGTTCCTCGAGCACTTTTATTTCGTGGCTTTTATTATGTATATATATATATATATATATATATATATATATATATATAATATATATATATATATATATATGATAATTCACTTCTAAGATATAGCGTGATGACTGGATTAGCGCATAGTTCATCTAGCCCTTGGTAGACAAGCAGACGCGCTTTCACGCAACCTCGATTTCCCGGTAATCAACTTTAAGGTCCAGACGAAATCAGACAAACTTAGATTGGACATAATGTTCCTTTCAGCCCATCAGAGACTAACACGAGGGCTTTCTGTACCACTTATTTGATTACGGATGGGCGGGTGAGGATTTCCTGCTGGTGTGGCAGCCTAGAGGCCGAGATGAGCTGTACCTACTTTGATGTCAGCGTTTTGTTGAGACTTTGTGTTGCTATTGTAGGTACCAGATTTTGTTGTCTCTTTTTCCAGTCATGAACAGTGGGTGGGTAGACTACAACGGTACTTCCGATTTCTATGGTAGGATAATGTATGGTTGTGTGTTGGAAGGTGGGGGTGGGTGAGAGCAGGTCGTAGGGATCGAAATAGACAGGAAATCAATAAAAATTAAATACATGAAAGTTTGATGGAGAAAAAAAAAGAAAGAAAACCATTTTTTAATTGTATACAGTTTAGGATAATTGGATCCTAAATAAGCGAAATTTACATTTAACTCACTCAATCCTAGCCTAGAGATTTTTGCTACTTTTCAAAATTGGAAGAAAAAAATGATTAAAACTGAGCATGTACATAGATAGATAGCTTTATTCAACTATCATTAACATGAAAAAAACTAAAAATATTAGCTTTGATACTACGCCAATGATTTTTTTCTCAGAAAAAAAATGTAATAAATAGGCATGGGATTAAAAGTAACCCGGGTAAACTACGGATATAGTCGGTGTTAGGGTTGAGGGAGTTAAGAAAGGTATTATTCCATTTGAGATTATTGCATTATATTATAATTGAATAGTATTTAAGCCCAACGACTCTATGCCGCCTAGTAGATTTACAAAATAACGTTTAAAGATCCCATGTAAAACCCTGGATAGACGACCATTAAACGCTCGTATCTTGTCAGAACATATGGAATCCTTTGGGTAATCCATTTCATAGAAAAATTGAAACTCTCATGCTTGGGATCAAATTAAATGCTGTCACATTTCCTTTCTAATTTGAGATAGTTTCAAGATTTGGGTATTGCAAAATGTTCAATCCAATAGATTGTGGATACATTCTAATCTCTATGGGGAATTCTTCTATAGTCTTATAGGCTACGAAAACACTTTCACACCTTGATCGATTGGGTTCGGTATATATATATAATTATAATATTTATAATAATAATTGATTTTCAATTAATATATATATATAATTTATATTATATATAATTATATAATATAATATATATGATATATATTATATATATTATAATATATATAATAAATAATATATATATATATTTATATACCCAATAGAATATCTTAAATAATAATGGTTCAATTGAAGTCTAGAGGAGCAATTTCACCAAATTTGATGACTTCCTCCTCCTCTCTCCCTCCCTCTCTCTCTCTCTTCTCTCTCTCTCCTCTCTCTCTCCTTTCTCCCCTCCCCCCCCCCCTCTCTCCTCTCCTCTCTCTCTCCCTCTCCTCCCCCTCCCTCCCCCCCCTCTCTCTCCTCTCTCCCCACTCTCTCCTCTCTCATCTCTCTCCTCCTCCTTCTCCTCTCCTCTCCTTCTCCCCCCCCCCTCTCCACTCCCCCTCTCTCTCCTCCCTCTCTCTCCTCCCCCTCTCTCCCTCCCCCTACTCTCCATCCACCCCTTCTCTCCTCTCTCTCTCTCTCTCTCCC
>NC_088366.1:64566481-64573981 GCF_034508935.2 Berghia stephanieae | reverse complement strand
TTCACGACATTTTAATGGGACACCAACTTTGTTGGGCGACCTTCTCCTTCCTCTCCATGTCTCACCAGCTAGCTCCTGCTCCTCCTTTTCTTCCACCACCGCCTCCTCCTCCTCCTTCTCCTCATCTTCCTCCTTTTTCTCCCTTCTCTTCCTTCTCCTCCTGCTCATCATCCCCCTTCTTTATCATGGCAGACATGAAATCTCCCCGAAGCTTCTGGAACATCGGTACCAACTAGCACGACCATTCCCTCTATCTAATTATTTTAATTTTGTACCCAAAGCCATTTCTCTCACTACCATTTCTTTCCCTTTTCTCTACATTATTTCCCTTCCATCTTTCTTCCCCTGTGATAGTCGGATACCATTTACATTCCCTCTCAACTAATCCATTCTTTCCATGTTTATATATATATATATATATATATATATATATATATATATATATATATATATATATATATAATATATATATATATATATCTTGTCTTTCCACCTCTTACTACTTTTCTCTGCAAGTCTTTATTTCCATTTCTCTCTCTCCCACTCTTCACCTATATGCCTCCATAGTCTCTCCCTCTCTCCCTCTTCCTCCCCCCCCCCCCCCACCCCGGACTCTTATCCTTGTTTAAATGATCTAGTTACTCCAGACTTAACAATTCACTACCTCTTCCTTATCTCAAAACCACTTTTCTCAAAACACCCCTCAGCCGACCATTTCCAACATTTCGAACGCCGGATCTTCCATGGCACTCTTCAAGACAGGTATCTTCAGCTGGTGCCCGATCATAAAACAGTTTCATTAGCACTGTCGTACACTGAAAAAAAAACCAACGCGTATTTAAAATATTTTGGCCAGAAAACTCACCCTCAAATACCGATTGATTAAAATAACATTTTTCTTGGCAAAATCTCTCCAACCTGGGACTTCAAAAAAGACCCGCTAAGTTCCGGGTTTGAGATTTTGACGTCAATTTTTGATCAGTCTCAGGCGATACGTTTACGAAGGCTGGGGGTGTAAGTCGATACTATACTTAAACATATCACCGTATGAATTGACAAAATAGACAAGGCGTGGCGAGAAACGCTAAAGGATACACCCGAGTTGTAAAATGGCATTTATCGTAAGCTAAAGAGTATAAAATTACTTCTTTCAGCTCCTCCAAAAACAATCCGGCTAGATTATGTGGAATATTTAGCGGGTCGTGAAAGCCGACTGTCACGGCACAGTGGCGTCAGATTGGCTATCTGGCTATCATTTTACAGCTAACTTGTGGAAAGAAAAAAAAAACATTAAATGATAAAGAGAGAAGACCAACTTCATACATACACACACACACACACACACACACACACACACACACACACACGCACACGCACGAGCGCGCGCACGAGCACTTATTAAAGAATCATAAACCGAAGTCTGGCTCTCTTTAAACGCTCGCGTGGGCATTGGAAATGTGTTGAAAGGGGGGGGGGGGGTGAATTCATAGTCAATTCCTTCCAAAACCTCATCTAGAGGTTCTAATAGCTCGGTTAATAGACCACTTGAATAAAACTTGGAAAAAAAAACCTTCAGTCTTTATATAGAGCAACATCCACTAAACATGCTCAAAGCGCTTTACAAAAGGTCCCTGACTAACAGCAATATGTAATCTATAGGGCGAGACTGACGTCTGTTAGGCGGTATTTCAATTTTTTTCCCTACAGAGACAACGCTGTGAACGGCAAGGTACACATTTCACACCTGAGTGCAGTGAGAGAATGTGAGTAAAAAGCCTTTCGCAAGGTCTCAACTATGAGCCGCTCAGAGCGGGGCTCGAACCCGGGACCTTCCGATACGAAGGCGAGTTTCACACCACAAGTCCAGCCTTGTCTTACATGTTAAGTGTTGTTGTTGGCTTGTGACCCCTTGTAAAGAGCTTTGAGTACGATTAATGGATACTGCGCTATTTATATGCTCTAGTTTAAAAAATATACGTTAGGTACGAAGCAAAGGCTGTCTGTCCCCAACGGTAGTCTTTATAAAGTGGACAGAATAATAATAATAATAATAATAATAATAATAATAATAATAATAATAATAATAATAATAATAATTATTATTATTATTATTATTATTATTATTATTATTATTATTATTATTATTATTATTATTATTATTATTATAATTATAATAATAATTATTATTATACAGCGCCCATTCTCGTGTAAAACACAAGCTTTGGGCACTTTACAATATAAATTATCAATTTTGAGTGGGAAAAAATAATATTAATTCATAGCCAAATCAAGGATTCATAGCGTCAATAAAAGCAAATACAGTAAAGATGTGTCTTGATATTCTTTTTAAAGGCAGGTAATAGGGAATGAATTTATTTTATTAATCATATTTCTGTACAAAAATGCATATCATAATCAACGTTATGCATTTTTGTACAGAAATATGAATAATACATTTTATATTTGGAGCGCTTGGCTTGTAGTTGGTTTGTTTACAAATAACTTCTTCGCCGGTGTCCAATCAAGGGACGCTACTCTTCCGCTAATCTCATTCCCTATACTGAGCATGGAAAAATACCCCCAAAAAACTACGAATATCTAATTCGTCAATCTATCTACGTCCATCCATCTATAGACATGGCAACACACACACACACACACACACACACACACACACACACACACACACACACACACACAAATCTCTCATTCTGAATGGAGAGCTTTACATACAATGTCTGTTCCAACAAAATGATTTACGAATGCCCGATGCCCAAAATGGATATATCTAGATAATATGCATGCCGATTCCGAGTCGTCTGCCCGCATAGCCATCGCCATTGCTGTGTGAGCTTCTCCGGTTTCCAGTAGGGGCAGTAAATCTTGTAGATTATCACAGATAATAATGGCCGCCCGTCCTCATGAATGCCTTCTGCTAGTCTATTGCAACTGTATAGGGTTTCGTCCCCTATTATCTTTTATGAGTTTGTAGTGGTTCCCTGTTCCCTGCCTTCTGCTGTCGCTGTGGAATCGCATTGAAATTTGTATAGTATGATGTGAATCAGTAAAATACTAGTTTTGTTTGAGCGGCTATGTGGTCTTGAGGTATGAAACTTGCTTTCGGATCGGAAGGTCCTGGGTTCTAGCCTCGCGCTCGGCGCATAGTTGAATCTTGGAAAAGGCTCTTTACTCACATTCTCTCACCGTACTCAGGTGTAAAATGAGTACCTGGCCGTTAACAGCGTTGTCTTTGTCCAGATAAATGTATTACCGCCAACAGGCGGCATGTCCTGTCTTGCATGTTAAATGTTGCTGTTGACCAGGGACTCCTTGTAAAGCGCTTTGAGCACGTTTAGTGGACATTGAGCTGTATAAAAGCTCTTCAATTTTTTTTTTAAAAGACGATTATAATAAATAGTTGTGAGCAACGATCACACACACATACACACACGCACACACACATACACACACACGCCCGTGCGGCGAGTGCGGCGCGTCCGCGCACACATGGACATGCAAGTGCGACTCTGTGGTTTTATGTGATTTTATGCATTTAAGTAAAATAGTTACCTATCTAGACGAATGACTTGGGTCTCCCATCCAATAGCTCAGTTGGTAGAGCACTCGCTTCACAAATAATTGGACCGAGTTTGATCCCGGGTGAAGAACATACAGTTATTTTTTCTGACCCCCCCCCCCCCTTTGTCAGCCCAGCAGTGAATGGGTAGCTGGGTCTGTTAGATCTGACGGAAAGTACTTTGTGATAGATTAGCGTCCTACCTATCCAAAGGGTAGCAAGCAATTACTGTTGTCTATTTCACGCTATAGAAACCGAGATAAACACTGCATGGCTCTATGAGCCCAACAACTGGCTGTGGAGGATAGCCGGATGGCTTTTTAACCAAGATGCCGTGTATTTGTGGCAATTAAATCAGTGGAAACAGCTGAACATTGTCTGAAGTGGGGGTCTTGGCTAATTTGGAGCCAAAATAGGGACGGAAGTGGACACAAAATGAACCTCAAGATTATCTACGGTTCCCGAGATAGAGGTCAACAACAGGATATAGACCGGAAGAGACTGTCGAAAAAGAGGCCACTTGCTTTGTGTGTGTGTGTGTTTGTGTGTGTGTGTTTTGTGTGTTGTGTGTTGTGTGTGTGGTTTGTGTGTGTGTTGTGTGGGTGTGTGTGTTTGTGTGTGTGTGTGTGTGCCTACGTCACGTCGTCACTCCTAGTATTAGCAAGATAACGATTGCGTTCCCAAACTTACAACGATCAAACGACGAATGACGAGGAAGAAAACGAAGTCTATCTGTCCATAGCCATCGTTAACATATAACGACAACTCACAAGGCGGTGCAAAAACCAAATAATGACGTTAAAATGCCAGTCTTTTTGGATTTCAGTATCAGTATCGCTATAACATAACGACGGCTACGGCCTGACACAAGAACCCTCTAGGACTGGCAGCTTGACGTTGTTTTTTAGGTTTGTGTTGCGTCTGGTGAGTTGTCGTTAGTTGAGCTCAAGGACACAAGTTATTTCATTGGTTGAACTATTGAACACAACTCACGATTTGTTTTCTTTTGTGGCAAAAGACTGGCATTTTGACGTCAGTTTTTGGTCAGTGTTAGGCTATAGATAGAATGCGCTTGGCCAAGGAGTTCACAACATTGCCATCCGGAAGTATAACGGACCAACACACAAACTCTGTGTAACCATGAACTTTTATAGTCTGGTTAATACAGTTTAGTGAGAACAACTCACAAACGCGGATGGCAAAAACAATAACAAAGGCCTGAGTGACGTCATCTGCATACTATCTATAACTATACGAAGACTACGATCTGTCTCCATACTCTGGGCACAGATCTCCATTTTCTTCGCTAGCCGATCGTTGTAAGTTCAGAAAGCAATCGTTAACGCTCTAATGCATGTGAGTCGAAAACAATAAATTCTAAACATAGAGGTTGATTTATGACCCACCGTCTCGAAGCGGTATTATTAAGTCGGGATAAACTACGTATTGGACATTGAGATGATAATATCCGAAAGTATACAACTTTGGGGTTTATTTCTGTTCGTTATGCCTGATGGGCTTTGAAAAGAATTTCTTACTTTGGCAATAACCTGAAAGTTGGTATTTTTTAATCATTTCAATAAGACAGCGAAGTCTTGACGTCACACCCTATACGCTTCTGGTTCCAAACTCAATGGAAGTGAGTATGTAATCAATCCTTCGAAGGACTAATAATGAATATTTTACACATTGAATCAGGAGGTGGCATAACCTTTTTATTTATTGTAACAGGGTGTTCAGGCGTAGCCTTCGTAAAGTTATAGCCTGATACTGACCAAAAAATGACGTCAAAATGCCTGTCTTTGGCCACAAAAGAAAACAAATCGTGAGTTGTATTCAATAGTTCAACCAATGAAATAACTTGTTTCCTTGAGCTCTACTAACGACAACTCACTAGACGCTACACAAACCTAAAAAACGTCGTCAAACTGCTAGTCCTAGAGGGTTCTAGGGTGAGGCTATAATATGTTAACGATGGTTACGGTGTAGGCTGATTCTTAGGATCACGTGACGTACAAGAGGGAAGGTTGATGGTCTTTATTGACGAGGAGCACATATTTTGACTAGAAAAAAAAAAAAGAAATAAATAATAATGTGAAATTGAATGTAAGCTTCAATTTATTTACAAAAACCGATCAAATGAACGTTTCGGGTTTCCCCTTTATCAACAAAACAGGATGAATGAAACACCGGTTGCACCACAGATGAATTCATTTGAGCTGTTTTTGTAATTAAATTGAAGCCTACATTCAATTTCACATTATTATTTATTTCTTCGAGCTTCGAGCAGTAACATAATTTACATTACGTGGATCAAGAAGATTGAAAAATAAACCCACTCACATTGCTATAAATAGTTATAAAAATTTATATTTCTTCTCCTAGCCACAATTGTGTCTTAAACTCAATTCGATTCATCCGTTTCATCACGACATAATTTCATATTGGCAGGCCTGTTAACTGACAACAATAGGCTTCAACAGTCGTGACGTCACTTCCCTCTTAATGACGCATGGTAACTTAGTTACTGGTTCTAAACTATCGGAACAATGGCGGACGCCTTTATGAAATATTTCTCCTGCGACGAGCATAAAAGTGTATCCATAGGAGAATATCATTATAAATCTGATCATGTTTTGACTTTTATACATTCTGATCACATGTCATATGAAAGGTTCTAGCCAGCATGAAGAATAAAAAAGTACCAATTCTCTTCGTTTAGAACCACGCTGCTCGCCTTTGCTGGGCGACTTGACATCAGACTTTTGAATCTTATTATGGGCTTGGTTGAAGTTTGTTGTTCTATACGACATTTTGCGTTGTTGGTTTGAGAGTTTTTCTTTCCACTGCAACTGACAGTGTTAGCCCATAGCAATTCGGGCTATCAGACCTGCAAATAAGAACACTTCGTATATAATACGTCATCCCATTCATAAAGAGAGGAACAGAAAAAAGCACTTTTCTTTATCCTTAGTAGCTCAACCTATTACCTCACTAAACCCTAACACCGACTATATCCGTAGTTTACCCAGATTACTTTTACCCCATTTCCCATTTATTACATTTTTCTGAGACATATTATAGGCGTAGTATGATTTTAGATTTTACATGTTAACGATAGTTGAATAAAACGATCTATGTACATGCTCATTTAAATACATTTTTTCCAATTTTGAAAAGTAGCAAAAATCTCTAGGATTGAGTGAGTTAAGCTTCCGTCTTTGTCTCCGAGTTTCCATAATTTTATTATACAAACCAAACGACGCTATACAAATACGTTTTGTGGTCCCAGTCAGGTGCAGGCGTTACGAAGTGGCATTTTAAATCATTAAACGCCAATATTAGTCTTCTTATTCATCAGAAATAATAATGCAGTTTTAAACAGTTGCTGCTCCATTCTTGTGTAACGGAATCCTCGAACTTCTGGGAAATGAGAAATATTAAATCGTGACCTATTTAACCAAAAACTACCGTACTCTAGAAAAAACAGGTATTTAAAAATTTGGCCAGAAAACTCGTCCTTCAAATATCGATCGATTTAAATGACGCTCATCTTGGCAAAACTTCTAAAATCTGGGACTTGAATGAAGACCTCGCGAGGTCCCAGGTATGAAAGCTTTTGTAAATATTAAAGTCATTTAAATCGATTGATATTTGGAAGGACGAGTTTTCTGGCCAAAATTTTTAAAATGTGTCTTTCCAGAATACCGGCAGTTTACTGGTTAAATGGATGGCTTGATTTTAACAGCTGTTGTTTTCCCAAGAACAACACCAAGATTAAATTATTCGTACGACGCCACCAAATTATATCCCATGAAATACCACCACCGTAGATTTCACGCTTGAATAATAGGCCATCAATTATCAAATTATATAATATCAAAAAATTGAAAAAGAAAAGAAGAAAAATAGGATGAGAAACA
>NC_088366.1:64558981-64561481 GCF_034508935.2 Berghia stephanieae | reverse complement strand
GAAGAAGAAGAAAGAGAAGGAAGAGAGAAGAAGAAGAAGAAGAAGAGAAGAAGAAGAAGAAAGAAAGAAGAAGAAGAAGAAGGAAGAAAGAAGAAGAAGAGAAGAAGAAGAAGAGAGAAGAAGAAGAGAAGAAGAAAGAAGAAGAAGAAGAAGAGAAGAAGAAGAAGAAGAAGAAGAAGAAGAAGAAGAAGAAGAAGAAGAAGAAGAAGAAGAAGAAAAGAAGAAGAAGAAGAAGAAGAAGAAGAAAAGAAGAAGAAGAAGAAAAGAAGAAGAAGAGAAGAAGAGAAGAAGAAAGAAGAAGAAGAAGAAGGAAGAGAGAAGAGAGAGAAAAGAAGAGAAGAAGAAGAAGAAGAAGAGAAGAAGAAGAAGAAGAAGAAGAGGAGAAGAAGAGAGAAGAGAGAGAGAGAAGAGAGAAGAGAAGAGAAGAAGAAGAAGAAGAAGAGAGAAGAAGAAGAGAAGAGAGAAGGAGGAAGAGAGAAGAAGAAGAAGAGAAGAAGAGAAGGAAGAAGAGAAGAAAAGGAAGAGAAAGAAGAAAGAGAAGAAGAAGAAGAAGAAGAAGAAGAAGAAAGAGAGAAGAAGAAAGAAGAAGAAGAGAAGAAGAAGAAGAAAGAGAGAAGAAGAAGAAAGAAGAAGAAGAGAAGAAGAAGAGGAAGAAGAGAAGAAGAGAAGGAGGAGAAGAAGAAGAAGAAGAAGAAGAGAGAGAGAGAGAGAAGAGAAGAAGAAGAGAAGAGAAGAAGAAGAAGAAGAAGAAGAAGAAGAAGAGAGAAGAAAGAAGAGAGAAGAGAGAAGGAAGAGGGAAGGAAGAGAGAGAAGAGAGAGGAGGAGGAGGAGAGGAGGAGGAGGAGGAGGAGGAGGAGGAGGAGGAGGAAGAGAAGAGTGCGGAAGAGGTGGAGTAAGAGGAGGAGGTGGAGTAGAAGGAAGAACATCAGAGAACACATGTATGTTGGTAGGGATGACTGACATTGCACTGCGCGAGATAAGAATTTAATTCAACACTCCAAATAGTAAAAAATAAAGGCAACGAATTTTAATTAGATGTCTCTTTATAGAATGGGAAAGGGCGAGAACTCGTCAGGGTTATTTGATCTATAATTCTCTGGCACGAGTTCTCTGACGAATTCCCTTTTGGTTTGTTTATTGTTTTAAGTAACGTTTATAAAGTGTTTTTAAAATAGCCGGCTTGTTTGTCTGCAATGCCTAATTGTATTTTTATTTCTCGTTCTCTAATTAGATAATGAAAATACCAGATGCACAAGAACAGCCGGCATTTCACCAGGTGAGTCGCTTGTCAAGTTGAGTCGAGTCGAGAGCCTTCTCGCTATAAATATTACGGACGATCTCTGGGAGAAAAGAAAAACCCCAGAAAAAAAAAAAAAAACAAAACAAAAAATTAAACAAAAAAATAACGATTGACAAAACAAATAAATGTAATAAAATCAAAAACAAAAACCCCCCCCCCCCCCAAAGAAAAAAACACCGAAAAAAAAAAACACCAAAACATACACACAAAAAAGGCAGCCCCCGAAAAACGAAACAAAGGCAAATTAACAAAACACTTCTTTTCGATTTGCAAGAAAACGATTAGATATACTTCAAGATCGATCGGTGAAAACAGGATAAACACCCAACTTGTCCATCCATCTCAAAGGGTTTCAACAAGTCTTAGGTTAGATCTTATTTTTTTTGACCCCTTGACTGCATGTTAAATCAATCAATGTAATAATAATATAATGAAGAAGAATCTTTCTGACAAAATTATAAAAATGCATTTGTTAATGTACGTACTTAAGGCGGAAATTACGTCTTCGTTTAATAAGAATCTCGCAATGAGAGGAAAACTGTGTTTGAAGAGTGGGGTGAAATTTTAATTTAATGTTTGTAGTTCGTGGGAAGAGGAAATTTGAAACGAATTTTCCAAATTCTGATCCAAACAAGAATACTCTTGATGATTATAGACTTTTTTATTTTTCTATTTTTTTTTTTGATGTAAAGGTGTGTGACTGTATGTGTGTATGTGTATGCATGTGTGTGTATGTGTGTGTATGTATGTCTATGTGTGTATGTATGTATGTGTGTATATGTATGTGTATGTATGTATGTGTGTGTATGTGTATGTATGTATGTGTGTATATGTATGTGTGTGTATGTGTATGTATGTATGTGTGTGTATGTGTATGTATGTATGTGTGTATATGTATGTGTGTGCATGCGTATGTATGTATGTATGTGTGTGTATGTGTATGTATGTATGTGTGTATATGTATGTGTGTGTATGTGTATGTATGTATGTGTGTGTATGCGTTTGTGTGTGTATGTGTATGTATGTATGTGTGCGTATGTGTATGTATGTATGTGTGTATGCGTTTGTGTGTGTATGTGTATGTATGTATGTGTGTGTATGTGTATGTATGTATGTAGTGTATATGTATTTTGTGTATGCGTTTGTGTGTGTATGTGTATGTATGTATGTGTGCGTATGCATGTGTGTGTATGCGTATGT
>NC_088366.1:64543981-64553981 GCF_034508935.2 Berghia stephanieae | reverse complement strand
TGGTAATTTTGTTCAGCTTGACACATGGGTATGTTTACACACATAAACAAATCAGCGTGTTTACATTTCTGAAGAAATATCCAATCGTTGGACATCAACAAATCATATGATTGATGACTTGGTTGGACGAAAATCTGAATATAGATCGCTCCCATAAGACTCAACTACCCCAGCACTGATGACTAGATAAAGAAATCTGAACCCATTCCCAAAAATAGATATGAAATTTATCTGCTTTCTTTTTGTACAAAAACAAACAAACAAACATACACACAAAATTAACGATACAAAAGCAATAACAAAACAGAATTTAAAAAACCACGGAGCTATAAAAACAGTTTTTACATTTTGAGTGATGTTTTGTTTAGCTGTATATAAATAAATAAAATAATCAAAATTCCCTTTATTCATTCCCACGGGGAAATTTGTCTTTTGGGTCTATTCCAAGGGAAGACTGGAATAACCCAGGCGTTAGCCGCAGTGCAGCGTCGTAAATTGAGCTAGGGCGAGGTGACGACTTGCTCAAGGCCACACGGCGCAGCGGCGGTGGGTGATCGAACTCGCTACCTTTAGGGTACGAAGCAAAAACGGTACCGCTGAGCCACGCTGTCCCCTCCCTGGGGTACAGACCAAAAACCTTTTCGTGTGTTTACAGCGTGTTTTAGGCGGCGGTTTACACCCTTTGCCAGTCTTTGATCTTCGTGCCTTTTTATTTTTCAGATGGTCCTACTTGACTTGGGGCTGTTGCGCCAGTATAAACATCCTTTTCCAAGCAGATGGAATGTATTTTTTGGAGTGAAGTCGTATTCTCTTGAGAGTTCTTCCGTTTTGTCTTGCAATTAATAAACGAGCACAGCTACTTGTCCTTATTTCCGGGGGTTTTTCTTCTTCCCAAACTCTGGCACACATTGAAGAAAAAACATTTTCTCAGTTTAGCCATAATTTTTTTTTCAGATAAAAATCTGAGAAGGTGTGTATTAAAATAGTGCCAGACAATACATAAAAAAGTAGATCTAGACGAAAAATTCATCCCCCAAATATCAGCCTGCCTCGAGTCAGATATTGAATACAGGCTCTGTTGAAAAAAAAAATTGAGCTTTATATAGGGCCATATCCACTAAATGTGCTCAAAGTCAACAGCAACATTTAACATGTAGGACGGGACATGACTGTTATGCGATATTACAATTTTATTTTCGGACAAAGACAACGCTGTTAACGGCCAGGTACTCATTTTACACCCGAGTACGGTGAGATAATGTGAGTAAAGAGCCTTTTCCAAGGACTCAACCATGCGCCGAGCGAGGCTCGAACACAGGACCTTCCGATCTGAAAGCGAGTGTCATACCACTAGACCGCATTTTGAGCATGTTTAGTCGATATCCGTTATATAAAAACTCGTTTTATTTTGTCCTCGCATTAAAAAATAAAAATAAAATAAAAACAAAACAAAACCAAAACTGAAATAGACCGAGTTCCACCTTTATTTCCCACATGCCACCTGCTGGCAAAGCAACACCCAGTAAACCGCACCCCAAAAAGAAAATACTGTACTCACCTACGCGTTTAACCTGCTCACCCCCAGCATTCTTTGCCCCTGTTTTTTGACTCATTAACAAAACTCATTACGCAGTGCGCCCCATTTTCTGTACAATTAGCCACAACACCCAAACTCATTACAAATCTCATTTTCGTCCTTCACAGGTTATATATACCAAAACTTGAAGCTGATTCAACTCAGAAAACAAAATATGAATATAATAAACATGAGTATAAACCATCAAACAAAGACATGAGTCTTTATTGATTGTATGCGCTTGGCTAAGAAACTCAAAACATTGCCATCCGGAAGTATAACGGACCAACACAAAACTGTGAGTAACCATGAACGTCTATAGTCTGGTTAATACAGTTTAGTGAGAATAACTCATAAACGCGGATGGCAAAAAAAAACAATAACGAAGCCCTGAGTGACGTCATCTTCGTTCTATCTATAAATAGTAAAAACTTGCAAGACGTGCTCAATAATATTCTCTACAAAGGTTACTGAGCCATCAGCAACACTGAACATGCGAGATGACTCAATTATTCTCTACTGAGATAGCGTTCAATATCGACTAGGCAGGTACTCATTTTATACCTGAGTAAGGTGTAAAAAAAGTTTTAAAAGTCATAACAATTTCTCGTGTTGCCTTTTGCTTGGGACACTTTTTATAACGCGTTGGGCACAATTAGTGGATATTGCATTATATCATCATGGCATAACTCTTGTTGAAGAAATGAATATTATATTACAAACTCACTTTGGCAGTTTCAATGCTCTCCACTTATTAATTTATCATCACACATGACAATCTGGAACCAAGTCTTCATCTCATACAGTCAGTGCAAATTACATATTTACGGCCCGTAACTTGATACTTGTTCCCTGGCTATGGCAGGTGTTACTCTCATGTATTACTCAGGTATTACTATAAATTGTAATATCGCCTATATAAAGCTCATTTTTTAACTGTCAGAAACTACTAAGAGGCAGACCCTCCCATTTCTCTCTCTCTCTCTCTCTATCTCTCTCTCCCTCTCTCTCTATCTCTTTCTCTCCCTCTCTCTCTATCTCTCTCTCTATCTGTCTATCTCTTACTCTCCCTCTCCTCTATCTATCTCTTACTCCCCCCCCCCCCTCTCTCTCTCTCTCTCTCTTTCTCTCTCTCTCTCTCTCTCTCTCTCTCTTTCGCACACCCTCAACACTCAATTATTTATCATTCTCACCTTTTTTTCACTTCCTCTGTAACATTTGTCTCCCGTTACCCAAAAGATGATGGAAGCGATGATGGAAAAGATGATGGGAAAAGGAAAGACTATAATATAGCAGGAAATATGGTGACCTTTCAATCCACACAACCTAGGACATTCCTATAGGAAAAGAGAAACAGCAGATTGTTACCATATTCAAGGGTAGTCTTGTTCTACTCCCATCTAGAGGATGTGTTGAAAATCAAAATAACTGTAACAAGAAACATATGAAATTCTTACCTTAGAGCTATATATATTAGTGCGGCTATGTGGTCTTGTGGTATGACACTCGCTTACGGATCGGAAGGTGTAGGGTTCGAGCCCCGCGCTCGACGCATAGTTGAGTCTTTGAAAAAGGCTCTTTACTCACATTGTCTCATCGTACTCAGGTGTAAAATTAATATCTGGTCGTTAACAGCGGTGTCTTTGTCCGAAAAATTGTAATATCGCCTAACAGGCTCATGTCCCGTCCTAAATGTTAAATGTTGCTGTTGGCCAGGGACCCCTTGTAAAGCGCTTTGAGCACATTTAGTGGACACTGTGTTATTTAAAAGCTCTTTAAAAAAGAACGGCTTGCATGGAAACTGTTTTGAAAAACTAGATTATTTCTGAGACTGAACAAACCCAGAAATCGCAAAACTCAAATACACTGGTGAGAATACCAGTCAGTTTTAAGTGTGTAGTTCTTTGTTAATTACTATCATTATGTCACCAATTAAGGGACTGACTGTGGTAATAAACACATCCACTTAATATTCACACTGTCATCATCATAGGGGGCAGCTTGGCTCAGTGGTACGCTCTTTGCTTCTTACCCGAAAGGTACCGAGTTCAATCACCCGCCGCTGCGTTGTGTGGCATTGAGCAAGTCTTTTTAGTCACCTCGCCCTAGCTCACTTTGCGGCGCTGCACTGCGGCTGACGCCTGGGTTATTCCAGTCTTCCTTTGGAATAGACCTTAAAGACAAATTTCCCCTTGGGGAATAATAAAGGGAATTTTTTTTATTTACTTTATTGTTTTTTATCATCAATCGTGGCTTGTACTCCTGAGCACGTTGCCGGAAGTATAAAAACAGTTACAAATTTCTGAGTGACCTCACTTTCATTCAATCGAGAAATGATGGATACATAATAATATTGTTAGATGACCCGGTTTAATCGTGGTCTTTTTCAACATTTTGGAAGTAAAAGTGTGATGTGAAAAAAATGGGTTCCAATCTCATTGGAAGTGTAAAACCAGTCTTGCGGAGGACTGGATACAAAACTCGTGTAATTGATCTTCTGGTTTCAGAGTGATGTGATGGCATCTTATGTTCTAGTCTAATTATATGCTGGGGGGTCAATAGAAATCTTCCATCTTCCATCTTTTACGTCCCGTAATCCAAAAAAAAAAAATAATTGACTATACATCCTGCTAATAAAATAGTTATGCCACTTTATGATTTAATCCTCTCCATACCAACTATAGGAAAATCGTCACATTCGTGACGATACAACCAACATTTTTCTTATTCAAATTTCTCTTGTACATCATACAATTTAAAGAAAATGAACAGTGTGTTGTAGAGTATGTTTTGCTACAGAAACTATATATCGCAAGAATTTTACTGCTATTGTGTCTGAGTGATAAAAAATATATTTTGTGTAAGTTGGGTTTTAAGATTTGGGGAAAATCCTGAAAATGGCTTGTAAGGAGAGGGTTAAAATGTATCCTGATCACGATAAGTCCTCTGGAGGACTGGCTACAAACTTACTTTCAAGGAGTTTGGAACTATTTTCGGAGTTAGTGTGACAACGCGACACAATACAAGGGGACAATAACCAAAAGAAAGTCTAAAGTGAAGCGTGTAACCAGCCCTCTGGATAGGGCGAGCGCCAAACTATCAGTAGGTTACGTATTAATAATAATAATAATAATAATAATAATAATAATAATAATAATAATAATAATAATAATAATAATAAATAATAACATAATGATAATAATAATAATAATGATAATAATAATAATAATAATAATAATAATAATAATAATAATAATAATAATAATAATAATAATAATAACAATAATGATAATAATAATAATAATGATAATAATAATAATAATAATAATAATAAATAATAATAATAATAATAATAATAAATAATAATAATAATAAAATAATAATAATAATAATAATAATAGTAATAATAAAATACTTTATTGCATCCCAAAAAGTAATTTTTTGTACAGACGTGTTATAAGTTACACAATAAGATAGAATTCAATGGAAATAGAATATATATAATATAGTCAAGTAGCGGTTCCACAACCAGACCGCGCTGTATATGAATAATTTCAACACTGTAAAATAGTTAAAACTGTCACTATAAACTGAAAATTGAAAAGCTTGAAAACAAATAAATTAATAAATTAATATTTACATTATTTGGAAGTAAATCGAAATAATTATATAAATGATTATACTTGTTTTATAAGCCTAATACTGGACAGCAGAAGATTGCATTGAATCAAAGGTGGTAAACTATTTATAACCGACTGCATTTAGATTCTTATGATTGTTGCGTAAAGAAGCAAGGCTGGAATATCTTTATTGACAACCGGCATTTACTTTGGCTTGAACATAAGATGCCGTCACTCCAAAACCAGAAGATCGGTTGCACAAAGGAAGCATTCAGTCCTCTGTAGGATTGGTTTCACACTTCCAAGGAGATTTGAATTAGTATTTTGACATCACACCATTGCTCCCTATTGGATGGATTGAATTAATACGACGTGCACTTATTTGCAAGTTTGATAACCTAATTCCTTATGGGCCAATTGTTGTAATGGAAATCTCCAAAAAAAATGCTGCAAAATATTGTCCATTACAACAATGTAAACTTGGCCCATAAATGGAATCGGTTGTCAGACCTGCATATGTACATGTCAATTTCATACAAATTACTATTCACATCGTATGTATGTATTTATTAGTTTATCTGTCTATATTTATTTATATATTTATTTATTTGTTCATTTATTTATTTATTAATCTATTTTCTATTAATCATTCATTTGCCGTTATAAAAAAATCACATTCCCTGTTTTGAATATTCATTTATTCATATATTCATTTGTGCACTTTATTCAAACATTCTGATATCACGAGGAAATGATCCATTCCTTCATTCCTCTCCCATGTGTAAAATTTCCTTGATCACCGTTATGTCACAGCGACCTCATCCTAATCGTGTGCATTAATTATTATACCCTCTAGTGACGGGCACCCGCTGATCTCGGAGTCGATTCCAACCGGGTCAAACTCTTTTATTTAAACCGGTATCGATTCCAATGGAAAAAACAATAATTTGACTCGACCCGATCTGACCCGACGTCTTAACCTAACACATTACTTGTGTGTTTCTTTTTTACGAAACTCGCCAAAAACCATAGTTTCAGGTTCACTCCCCTCTGGTGTACACTTCCCTGAGTCTTTAGGTTCACTCCCCTCTGTTGCCTACTTCCCATAACTTTGTTGGATATTGTCAGGATTCGTCGGGTTTCGTCGGGTTTCAGCGTGTCTCTTAAACAAATAATTGCTTTTTAACGAAACCCAGTCCCAGGTTCACTATCCCAATAGTCTACACTTCCCTGAGTCACAGGTTCACTCCCCACTGCCTACTTCCCATAACTTTGTCGGGTTTCGGCGGTTTTCGGCGGGTTTCGTAAAAAAAGAAAAACCGCACATGACAAAAGTTACAGAGTGGACATTCATTAATATCGCGGAGTGACTGGTAGTAAAGGGAAAACGGTGTGTCTTTTTTACAAAACCCGCCGAAACCCAGTCCTAGGTTCACTCCCCAATGGTGTACACTTCCCTGAGTCTCAGATTCACTCTCCACTGCTACCTACTTCCCGTAACTTTGTCGGGTTTAGTCGGGTTTCGGTGGGTTTCGTCCAGTTTCGGCAGGTTCCGCGGGTTTCGGCGGGTTTCGGCGGGTTTCGTCCAGTTTCGGCAGGTTCCGCGGGTTTCGGCGGGTTTCGTAAAAAAGACACCCAATGGAAAATGAGAGTTTGATTCTGAGTGTGCGAGAAAGTGTTCAGATCAATAATTACACATCGACACATTACAAACAGACAAACACACAAACACGCGCACACAAAATATTCATCCACTTTAACAAATGCAGAGAGAGAGAGAGAGAGAGAGAGAGAGAGAGAGAGAGAGAGAGAGAGAGAGAGAGAGAGGGAGAGAGAGAGAGAGGGAGGGAGAGGGAGAGAGAGAGAGAGAGAGGGAGAGAGCGAGAGGGAGAGAGAGAGCGAGAGAGAGACGGGAGAGAGAGAGCGCGAGAGAGAGAGACGGGAGAGAGAGAGAGTTAGAGAGAGGGAGGGAGAGAGAGAGAGAGAGAGGGAGAGAGAGAGAGGGAGAGAGAGCGAGAGAGAAGAGAGAGGGGAGAGAAGAGAGAAGAGAGAAGAGAGAGAGAGAGAGAGAGAGAGAGAGAGAGAGAGAATGCAAGAATTTGGTTTGGGGGGGGGGGGGGGGATTAGGACGATCAGCGTGCATTGAAACGGTTACGATTAAATTCTCGTACTAAAAAAAGAATTATGTATTCCGAATGAAGCAAACCGACAAATTATTCTGTCTATGTTCTGGTCCCCGATCGAGTCGAATCAGGACGAATACGTAAGGTCGGAATCGACTCCAGGTGCAGATTATGACTTATGCCCGCCCCTAAATAACTTCCTGCTGATTTGTGCTATCACATTCATTAACTCATCGAGTAAGATTTAACGTTGTTTGTTGTAAACAGCCTGACCTGGTTAACGTGACACGACGGGGGGGGGGGGGGGGGGGGGGGGGGGGGGGGAGGAGTCAGTAAGGAATTAATTGTGCGTCGACATTAGTGCATCTATTAACAGTTCTGATAACCGAACGCAATAGGATTCAATAGTCTGATGTCACGTCCGCCCAGCAACAAGCAAAGAATATCGGTACTTTTATTCTTCTTGCTGGCTAGAACATTTTCACGACATGTCATGTGATCAGAATGTATACAAGTAAAAACATGATCAGATAATGTGTTTTTCTCCTCTGGATACACTTTTATGCTCGTCGGAGAAGTATTTCATAAGGGCGTCCATCCGCCATTATTCCGATAGTTTAGTACCAGTTACTAAGTTACTATGCGTAATGACGCGAGAGAAGTGACGTCACGACTGTTGAATCCGATTATGGAATTTATATGATATAAGGGGCAATATTTTACGTTGGTTTGAGAGGCTAGTGGTCTACCAACTGAGCTATGAAGAACTCCAAAATATCATGATCTGATTTTTAAATAAGTAGATCTCTGTGAAGAATGATTTATACTACAAAGATATTATGTCCAACAAACGTCTCTTTGCAAGCTCAATTATTGAAAACCATAAATTATCCTTCTGTTAAGATATTTATTGTCGTGTAAAGGGATGTGACAATGTGATAAATTACTTTTCATGTTTCCTGTAATATCATCCGTGCTGCTATATGCATGATGCATCTTTTAAATATTAATTTTCAAATAATCCGACAACAAAACCAAACAAAACACACACACGCAAACAAACAAACACGAGCGCGCACGCAGACATACAAAAGAAACAGAAAACAAAGGAAACAAAACAAAACAAAAACAAAAAAAAACAAAGAAAAAAACAAACAAACAAGTAATAGTCACGTGGGTTCAAATGACCTCTTTGAACTAAAATACGTGTTTGTGGAAAATGGTCTTAAAGATAAAAAAGAGTGGACCATAATATCAAGTACAAAGACTTCTAATTTACCTAGCAGGCACTTTGTATTGATTGAAATGGAAATTTGAATGGATGGGACCAGATGGTACGACTGGACATTGCCAAAGTGCCGTACTATGAAGAGAAAAAAACGTAACACGCTTTAAACATTCAAGAAGCCTGAATTGCATATTTATTTGTGACTCACCGCTTCGATACGGAAATCTGTCAGGGAGAAGGGAACGTATAATAAAAGGAGTAAATTTGACCCATGTCAAAAGTACAACGCAAAATATCTACGTGTAACCCGAAGAAAGCAAAAGGTCGAAGCGTTGTTTACTATGTGTTGTATCTTTTACATGAGTAACATTTACTCCATATATTTTACTCTCCAATTCATTGGCTCATAATTCAGCACCTCTAGCTTGTTGTCAGAGAGAACTATACTCAGAAACTTGAACTTATGGTGAAAAATGTTAAGCATAACAAAGCTTGAAACTGGTTGGGTTTTTTGCGAAGCTGTTATATTCAATTTTTGTTCATTATTTTTTTACAGTCCACAACTTCGAGCAGCTTAACCCTCTCCTTTCCAACTGTAAGAAAATCGTCTCATTCGTTACGATACAACCAACATTTTTCTTATTCAAATTTCATTTGTACATCATAACATTTAAAGAAAATGAACAATGTGTTGTAGAGCATGTTTTGATAAAGAAATTATTTATCGTTAGACCTTATACTGCTATTATGTTTGAGTGATAAAAAAAAATATATTTTTGCGTTAGTTCGGTGTGAATTTTCGGGGAAAATCCTGAAAATGGCTGGTAAGGAGAGAGTAAATGCTGTATTGTAGAGCTTGTTTGCTGACCAAAACTCTGCATAGCATGTACTGTGGACTGTGGGGGCAGCGAGGCACACTTATAGTCCGGTTTTTGCTTCGTACCCGAAAGGTACTGAGTTCGCTGTGCAGTTTGGTCTTGTTAGGTCTCCTCGCCCTAACTCGGTTTGCGGCGCTGCTCTACGGCTGAGAGAGTTAAGTATCACTCTCATTACATGCACCAACGTGCATTGAAATAATTCATGTATCCATCCATCCATGTGTGGCGGTTATGGAGGTAGGTACAGCAGCGGTAATCTGGTAGAAGTTGTTAGTGTCACATTAGTACTGTTGTAAGGGCTAATTATCGCTAAGCCGTGAGCCACAGGGCTAATGGGATCGCTCACACAGAAATAATTATAATGACTCGAACGCCAAGAGTTTTTGGGAATTACTAGTGGATGGACGGTGTTTTGTTTATCTTGTTAACTAAATCCAATACGGCAGAGATTGCTGGACAATGACAAAACACATATAAAGAGTGTGTGTGTGTGTATGTGTGTGCGCTTGTGTGTGTGTTAATGATTATGTTTCAGCCAAAGTAAATTTGTAATTTAAGCGCTTAGAGTCTGGTAT
>NC_088366.1:64531481-64536481 GCF_034508935.2 Berghia stephanieae | reverse complement strand
GAATTGTGAGTTTAGTGTGTGGGTGGGATGGCTTCCTTCCGGTTGTTTGCAAGGGTTGAAATTGGATTCAGTAGTCTGATGTCACGCCGCCCGGCAACAGCGACCATCTTGGTTCTAAACAAAGAAAATCATTACTTTTTATTCTTCATGCTGGCTAGAACTTTTCATGTCTTGTGATCAGAATGTGTATAAGTCAAAACATGATCATATTTATAATGTTTGTTTTTCCCCCTCTGGATACGCTTTTATGCTCGTCGGAAAAATATATACATTGTCGCCACAAATTCTCAACGTTATATTTATACATTTTTATGCATGCCACATCTGTAAACGAATTTACATATTTTTGGATGAATAAAGTATATATTATTATTATATTATTATTATTATCATCATCATTATCATCATCATCATCATCATCATCATCATCATCATCATCATCATCATCATCATCACCATCATCATCATGATCATCATTATCATCATCATCACATCATCATTCATCATCATCATCATCATCATCATCATCATCATCATCATCATCATCATCATCATCATCATCATCATCATCATCATCATCACCATCACCACCATCATCACCACCACCATCATCATCATCATCATCATCATCATCATCATCATCATCATCATCATCATCAATATCATCCTCATCAATATCATCTTCATTATAATTAATCACCATCAATTCTTGTCCAAATCCTGCACCAATACAATAATGTTACCTACAGGATGATATCCTCAAAAGGGCTCCTAAATATTTATTTGCCATATACCACCCACCTGGTACTGATTCCCTAATCATTTCTAAGACAACATCTCATGTTTTACAAAAAAACAATGCAGAGAACATCTGTCTTCGAGTAGCAGCAACACAACACTCTCGAGTCCCAAATAACCGTGAGTACATTACAAGGGTTACACCAATATCCGTACTTCCTGTTTCCGGTACGCGTAAACAACAGTCACAAATCGAACTATTTTGGAAATGATGAGCTGACAGATGGTGAGAGAATAGGGGACAAATTATAGGCTTTAACAGTCGTGACGTCACTTCCCTCGTAATGACGCTTAGTAACTTAGTAACTGGTTCTAAACTATCGGAACAATGGCGGACGCCCTTATGAAATTAATACTTCTCCGACGAGCATAAAGGTGTATCCAGAGGAGAAAAATATTATAAATCTGATCATGTTTTGACTTTTACACATTCTGATCACATGGCATGTGAAAAAGGTTCTAGCCAACATGAAGAATAAAAAGTACCGATTTTCTTTGTTTAGAACCAAGCTGCTGGTTGCTGGGCGGACATGACATCAGACTATTGAATCTTATTGTGATATGTCAAAATACTGGTTCCAATCTCCGTGGAAGTATACATCATATCCTGTGCAACAGATAATCTCTCCTATAGTGGGCAGACTGTGTCTCCTATCCCCCTATGTCTGTTTTCCAACATGCTTTCTGTCTTTGTCTTGGGATGAGATTATTTGGTTTTGTCCTGGCCCTGGGAAACAGTCAAATGGCTAGTTAGTTTTGGGAAATGATATTTTTTTCCTTGTGGGAACCTGTGCTTGTGTCTGGATGAGACTCTTAGGTGATCTCAAACTAAGTACACTGATAGTGTGCTCTTGGAATCTACATCTGTTTCCTATTTGAACCAAATCCCCTTTTTCTACTTTATTCTTGGATGCTTTAATTGTAATTCTAGAACTTTTTACTATGCCATTTTCTTCCTTTTTACTGGCGCTGATATGGCCTTAATGTGTTGCAAGCGTCGTAAAACCCTTAAAAACAAACAAACAAACAAACAAACAAACAAACAACAGATAATCTGGCCTCAGGGTGGTCGCATCTTATTTTCTAGCCTAAATAAATACCTATAGATTGTATGCGCTTGGCTAAGAAACTCACAACATTGCCATCCGGAAGTATAACGGACCAACACACAAAACTAGGTGTTTTAAAAGTTTATAGTCTGGTAAATACTGTTTAGTGAGAATTGCGCATAAACGTGGATGGCAAAAAGCAATAACAAAGACCGGAGAAAGACTCCGCCGACCCGGCACTGCCGTCTTCTGGCGTCTTCCGGATAAAGACGTCGGGCACGGAAAAATACTAAGAATAAAGAGAAGAGCCGCTAGACCTACCTACCCATACCAAGCTCGAAAAAAAAAAACACAAAAAACGGCAGAGGACTTCGGGTACTTAGTATGGGTAGGTTAAGCGGCTCTTCTCTTTATTCTTAGTATTTTGTCCGTGCCCGACGTCTTTATCCGGAAGACGGCAGGGGACGGCAGTGCCGGGTCGTCGGAGTCGGTCTCCGGTGTGGGTTCGCCCTCATACATTACAAACAAAACATACAAACCGCACGCTTCTCGTTTAATCATAAAGGTAAACAAATTCCTAAGAGTTGAATAAATGAGATGGGCAAAGCAAAAACGATCACGTGACTTGAAAGAAAACTCTAATCACTCGAAAAATCAACGAGATGGAAAATTCAGATAGAAATGAGTAGACGCCTAAACATCAACATCATCATCATCATCATCATCATCATCATCGTCATCGTCATCATCATCATCATCATCATCATCATCATCATCATCATCGGCGTCTGGAGTCCCAGTGGCGGGTCCTAGCAGACAGCTCCATGCAATGGGCCCAGCTGGCGGTCTCTTGCGGAGTCGGTAAAAAAATGCACGCGTATGGGAATTTGAGATTTAGTGCTTTTGTAATAGGAAGTAAGAGAGAGGAGAGAGAGAGAGAGAGAGAGAGAGAGAGAGAGAGAGGAGAGAGAGAGATATGTAGAAGGACAGAGAGGTAAAAGATATAAAAAAAGAAAGAAAGATAGATAGATAGAGATAAATAGATAGAAAGATACAGAAATACACACACCTACATCAGACCTGTCTATTATTACGAAAATTATTCGTAGAATTTCGAGATTTTGGTTCCAATTTCAGATGTTCGTCATTGTCATCTCTAAGTCATTAAATCTTATTGAAAATGAAAGCTGATGCCAAACTAGATACGTCAGTTTAAGGATTTTGAAGGAATATTTTTTTTTAATAAAAAAAAATTGAGCTTTATATAGCGCAATATCCACTAAATGTAGCAATGACTATGAAAAATGTTTTTTTCTCTTTTTGAGGAAAATTTTTGTCTTAAATCAAAACCCTATCTCCACTGAGTAAAAATATTTTTGAATTTTGAAAATCCATTCATAAATAAACAAGTTATACAGTTTCAAAGGTGTCATTTATTTGGATGACCCGCAAAGAGGAAAATAACGCGAAAATATGGGACGCTTTTTCGGCATTTTTTTTCGACCTTTGGTTGTATTTTGCGTAATAAGTGGATTAAAAGATTGAAACTTGAAGAGCAAATTAGGATGGTGTTTTGTAAAATACGGGAAAAGCTCTCATCATATTCATATGAAATGTTACAATCAAAAAGAAGAAATGTTCATGTATTACCTTGTCAGCGACAAAACCTCCACGCCCGGTAGTTTTAGAAATATTTTACTCCAAAGAGTAAAAATCTATTTTTAACGGTCTTCTGGTAATCGCACGAGTTTTGTCGCTTGACATAATCTAAAATGACCTTTTTTGTAAATGTGTGCCAACTTTCAGTCATATTCATCGATAAACAGCGTCGTAATTAATTTTTTAAAATAGCATATACCAAACGGCTTCGTCCCATATTTTGTCGCGAATTCAGGCACTTCGTGAGCGAAAAAGAGTCCCAAAGATTTGTGCGGGATAGTCATTGCTACTAAATGTACTCAAAGCGTTTTACCAGGGGTCCATTTAACATGTAGGACGGGACATGACGCCTGTTAGGCGATATGACAATTTTTTGGAAAAAAGACAACGCTGTTAACGGCCAGGTACTCATTTTACACCTGAGTACGGCGAGAGAATGTGAGTAAATAGCCTTTTCCAATGACTCAACTATGCGCCGGGCGCGAGGCTCGAACCCAGGACCTTCCGATCCGAAAGCGAGTGTCATACCACATAGACCAAATAGCCGCACATATATCCTTGTGGGGGATGAATTGTTGATATTCAAAATTAATCATAGCGAGTACATTTTTTTCACTCCTAAAATTACGAATTAAATTTTCAAGTAGGCAGGTCTGATGCTTCTATAGAAAAAAAAATAATAATTGTGACCCTTCGTCTCGAAACGGTATTATGTCGGTGTGAATTGGACCCCGAAAAGTGACTTTAGAAATAAATTGATAGTAAATACCAATTTTTGAGCTTTTGCATTGTGAGAAATTGTCTTCATTCTGTAACATAACAAATCGAAACAAACCCCAAGTTTCATGTTTTTGTCAATTTCAAATTCAATTGTTTTGCACCCAAGTCATCCCGGCATAATACCGTTTAGGGACGGTGGGTCACAAATGGGAAATGATGTTTCTTTGTTTTGTGTGTAGTCTCGTGTTTAACTCCAGTGTAATTGCCGTCACAGCAGATGAGCAGAATGATGTCAATTGGCACCCAATACATAAACAAAGACAGGTAATTGGGGGATGATGTTTGTTTCCTTCCACGCTATGTTTACTTCTCTAGTAAACCTTGGATCACCCAAGTTCTATCATCAGTATCACGTGACTTTATTTGAAGGAATTCGGAGTGTTTACTTTTAATGAGATGGAATTATTTGATGATGATAATGAATCATGAATGGACGAGGTTGACGTTCTTTGCATTTTACGTCATAGATATGTGTGTACTGTAGAAGGAATGCAGTGGCGCCATGCAGCTCTTTGTTTATTGTTTTGAGAACGCAGGATGGGTAATTATTAATTTCTCACCGAAAAATATTTTAGCAATCATACTGTAAACGTTTAAGGTTGGTATGTTGTATTGGGCGTGCTGATGTTGTGAGTATTTTACGTTAACGCATAGCATCAATGCATATGTATTAATTTAGAATCTTATTACGATTATTGAAACCTTACGATGCGA
>NC_088366.1:64514113-64516613 GCF_034508935.2 Berghia stephanieae | reverse complement strand
GACCCTCAGGCGTTGGTCCCAGGGACTTCTTTCCGCGCGCTCTTTTTACAAAAAATTTTTTAAAATCAATTCTCTGTCATTCCGAATGGGAACACGACAGGGTCGGTAAAAGATTTAAGAGACTGTGTGAATTAAATATATAATATTAATATTTATATTTTTTATAAATTATAAAAAATATATATTAAAACGTTTGATACAAATATGTACAAAATGCTCGACATGTATTTAACAAACTTTAACAAACAAAAACACACAACAAACCCAAAATCCTGTAACACACTCCGACATAGCGAAGCCAAACACGATTAAATGACTCCAACTCGTGGGAAATATTTCACCCACACACACACACAACACCACACACACAAAACACACAATTTATAAACACAAGACATATAAAATTCTAGCCAGCAGAAAAATAAAAATCCATTTTTTTTTTTTTTAAAAACCCCGATGGGCCCCCAAACTGGGGGGACGGACATCAACAAAATCCATTCTGGGGGAATTTTTAATTGCCAATTTTAATAGTGAAACACCTAAAATGTTTTTAAAATATTGGGGAAATACGACGTGCACTTACTATTTGCTAACTATGACACTCGGGATAGATAGGAATCGTGGAAAAAATAAAAATCTAAAAGGATCAAAAACATTAAAAAATAACACACACCACACACAACACACACACACATGATATAAAATTTAAAATATAAATTATATTAAATTTTAAAAAATATAAAAAATAGTATCCGGCTTTGAAGCTCTAACTTTCCCATCCGAAGTAAAAAACACCAACACACAAAACTGGGGGTATCGATAAACGTTTAAAATTGGTAAATACATTCATGAGCTTTAATCAAAAACGGGAAGGGCAAAAAACAATAACAAAGACATGAGTGACGCATCTTTAACTATCATAAAAAATATTAAATAATATAAAATTAATATATATATAAACACACACACACACTACCACTTTAAACACACCCACGCCACCAAAAGATAAAAAAAAAAAAAAAAAAAAAAGGAGGGAAAAAAAAGAAAAAACCCCAACCTAGAGCACAAATTTTTCATTCTGAAAACCGGGGAATTTCGGCCCTTATTAATGTTTTTGTAAAGACAATCTTTGGTTGGTTAGAGTTTTTTAAAATTCAGAAAATGAGGGAGCAGGCACATTTTGATAACAAAAAAATGAAGTGGGGGGAAAGTGCCAAAGACAAAAAGAATAACAATTTCCGGGGGTTGGGGTTTGAACCCCGACCTTAGGGTAACAACTCCGCCGGCCGGGAAGAGCGTGACTCTACTTTGAGCATCCACGATCGGGCCCTCTTAAATTGATCAATATTCAATTAAAGATTCCTTTAAATTGAAAAACGTACTTTAAAAATCTACCATTGTGAAGAAATTATTGCAATAAATCCCCCAAATTCGGGTGACCCCTGCGATTACTTTAACTCGTGTTCGATAACCCGGGATCAGTTCAATGCACAATTCATGTCGACCGCTTTTTGGGGCCTTTTTTTCCC
Organism: Berghia stephanieae; assembly: GCF_034508935.2. Lineage (NCBI taxonomy): Eukaryota > Metazoa > Mollusca > Gastropoda > Nudibranchia > Aeolidiidae > Berghia > Berghia stephanieae. The sequence goes on along the minus strand of NC_088366.1, from coordinate 64,515,084 downwards.
TTTTTTTTTTTCTTTCTTGTCTTGTCTACACCGTTTTTATACACACTTTTTCGGGTCTTTTTTGAAAAGAAGGCGTTTTTAAAACTGTTTCTGGGGGTTTTAAAAAACCCCTTTCCTTGCCCCCATTTTCGACTTTCCCCAAAATTTACACCCACCCAACCCAAAAAAGACATTGGTTTCCCCAAAAAAAAAAGCAACAAACACATTCTTTTATAATATTGTTTGACAAAATGCACCTATTACAGAAAGTCAAATTTTTATTGCTATCAAAAAAAATGAAAAACGGATGAAAAAGGGGACGTTGAAAATAACAAATGTGACATTTTTCCAAAAAGGGGTTTAAAGGGGAAGGTTAAAACCTAATGCCACTTTGCCACGGATTCCCAAAAATCCCATTGTTCGGGCGCCATGGAACTTTTTCACCCTCAATAAGAATAATTCTATTTCCAGATGAAACACCCCCCATCCTCCTTCAGAGGACAAAACCAACCCACGTGACTCCACCAGGATGTTTTTAGGACTAAGTAACTTAATGTTTTTAACTCAATTCCTTTATATTATATTATTATTAATAATAGTGCCCGATTAACATCTACTCCACGTTTTTCTATGCCTCATTGTAATCATATTTTTTTAAAATGTCTCTTCCTTGCTTCCATTAGTTTGGGACCCCGTTTCCGGGTTCCGGTTTTTTCAAGCGTTACTTTTTGGTTAGGGGGTTCCCCCAGATGTCAGCCATCTTTTTATCCCCATTTGGTTTAAAAAAAATTGGAAAGGGGAAAGAGGGACCAAAAAATAAAAAAACTAAATGCGGGGGGGTTTTAAACCCACGTCCTATTTTTTTAGCACCAAAACACACACCACACTCCACCATACACACACCAGCACACACACCGACACACACACATACAAAACACACAACAACAACACAATAAAACATACACCCCAAAAATACCCACAAAAAAAAAAAA
>NC_088366.1:64485441-64514013 GCF_034508935.2 Berghia stephanieae | reverse complement strand
ACGTGGTAAAGATAGTATTTCAACTTAAATGTACTCATGTGGTGTACAAAATATATCTTTAACCTTGACATGCAAAGCGCACACACAACCACACACACACACACACACACACACACACACACACATACACACGCGTATAGAAGATAACCATAATAATATAATAATGCATAATATATACATACAAGATTGAAAGCCATGTCAACAGCAGAGCAAACAAGTATTATTCGTCATATATAAATCTCCCATCATATAATTCCCTGTCTACTAACACCTTGAAATAATCCATAGATTTTGCATTCTTTGTTTCAAATTTCAAACTGTTCCATTTCTGAACAATACGAATACCGAACCAGTTTTGTCTTATGTTTGTTTTGCATCTAGAGACACAAATCTTAAACTTGTCCCCTCTAGTAAAAGTAATATTAGAATATGAAAAAAAATCAGAAAACTCTATCCTATCCAGACCATGTACCAATCTATAAACCTGAATTAAATCCCCACGAATTCTTCTATATTTCAAACTGGGTAAGTCAAGAAATTCTAACCTTTCCTTATAAGATAAAATACTGTATTGTATAAATTTTTTTGGTAGCTCTCCTCTGTACACTTTCAATACTAATAGATTGTCTTTTATATAATGGGCTCCAGATGCAATTTCCGTATTCTAGAATGGTCGAACGAGCGATTTATACAAATATAAAAATGTGGTTTTAATCCAGACTTATAAAGGTTCTATATATTATTCCCATCATTTTGTTTGCACGGCTTACACAATTATCAATATGTAAATCAAAATTCAAATGTGAATCAAAAGTAACTCCCACATCCTTTTCATAAGGCACAACGGAAAGTAGATTTGACATAGAAGTATCGGTAAAATAATTATGACATGGATTATTTTTTCCTATATGTAATACTTTACATTTCGAAACATTAAAATCCAAATGCCATGTTGTAGACCATTTGAAAAGTGAAAATATATCATTTTGTAGAATGTTATGATGTTCAGTTGTACTATAGATCTTTGTATCGTCTGCAAACAGTTTGCAGGCTGAATTTATGCCACATGGTAAATCATTTATATATAAAAGAAAATAAAGTGGTCCCAATACGCTTCCTTGGGGTACACCGCTAATTACATTCTTAAAATCCGACCCCACACCATTGACAATGACCCTTTGTATTCGATTATTAAGAAAGTCTTAATCCAGTTAAAGATATTCCCTTTAAATCCATATGTTTTTAGTTTAATGAATAATCTCTCATGAGGTACAGAATCAAAAGCCTTGCGGAAATCAAGATAAACAACATCAATGCATTGATCACGATCAATTAACTTGGTAAAAATCCTCCATCACCTGTAAAAGTTGAGTAATGCATGATCTCTTTGATCTAAAACCATGCTGGTTATCGTTTAGCATCGTATGACTTTCAAGAAAGTCCATTATTCGGTCTTTCAAGATAGACTCCATAACCTTACAGAGTATGCATGTTAAGCTGATGGGCCTATAGTTTGCAGCATCTAGTTTGCTTCCCTTTTATGAATGGCAGTAACATTGGCTTGTTTCCATTCAATGGGTAAGGTACCAGATTCAAGAGACTTATTATATATTGTTGATAGCGGCTGTGATATTTCAAAGGCCACTTCTTTCAGTAAACGGGGATTAAGGGAATCGGGTCCCATGCTTTTAGTCACGTCTAAATTCAACAATTTTGCAAGTATGTCTTCTTGTGTAATATAAAAATCGGGGACGTTTAATTGATTTGTAACATTGAACGTTGGTATATTTGTAGTGTCTTCTTGAACAAACACAGATGAAAAATAATTATTTAAAACATTAGCTATATAATAATAATAATAATAATATAATAATAATAATAATAATAATAATAATAATAATAATAATAATAATAATAATAATAATAATAATAATAATAATAATAATAATAATAATAAGGTTTATTTTTATAGCGCCCAATCCCGTTGACAAAACAGCTTTAGGCGCACAAAATTGAAACATCATTAAAAACATTTTTGTACACACACCCATTTATACAAGCACTCTCTCTCTCTCTCTCTCTCTCTCTCTCTCTCTCTCTCTCTCTCTCTTACACACACACACACACACACACACCCTCACAAAGACACACACATTCACCAAAACGTACATATGCATACAGAGACGAAAAGATATCTGTTAACATGAACTATTGAATAAAATCATACCGTTCATCTGTATTCATTTTTCTTTTACAATGAATTCGTTTTCAACATCAATCCCCGATCGTTTTGTCTTTATGTGATTAGCACTCTTTTATCTTTCCTTCAAGATGACACACCTGTATCAATACACCTATGGGTCAAGCTAACTACACCAAGTACAATGACAAAACATCTCTATCAATTTTGACTGGAAAAAGTTTACTTCAAAATTGATCTATTGAACAACTCTTGACATTTTCAAATCCCAAACCTGGGACGTGAAAAAAATGAAAAAGAGTAAAGTCCGCAACACTCTTGCAAAAAGTACCCGGATAAATTTTAAAAAATAAGTTGGGGAAAACAAACGGGGGGGGGGGGGGGGACACTATTCGATCTATATAATATTATTATGAAGTAAAAGTTTTCTGCCCAAAATCTTAAAAGACATTTTGTCTGCACATGGTAACAGCAGAGCAGCGTAATCTGAAAAAAAACCCCACCCAAAAACACATTGAAATATTTTGGCCAGAAAACTCATACTTCAATATTGCTCGTTTTAAATGACTCTCGTTTTGTCAAAAACTCTCAAACCTGAGATTTCTTTAAAGACTTTCTTGAAGTCCTGGGTTTAATTATTGACAAGGAGAAAGTCATTTTCACTAATCGATACAGTTTGAAGGCCAATTTTTCTGGCCAAATTTTTTAAAATGTGTTTTTCCCCCTCGGAATACAACAGCAAGAAAAAACATTAGCTTTGTCCGATTCGTCTGTGGCCATTTCTATGGAGTCTCTCATTTCAAAGGGATTTCCTTGTGTTCTCATTGGGACATCAAGAATTTTAATTGGCATGCGATAGGTTTAGGTTTCAAACGTTTATTTTTAGGCAAATGGCCAATAATAGGGAATGAGATTAGCGGAAGAGTAGCGTCCCTTGATTGGACGTCACCCATAGTCTGTGACGTCACGCGGAAGAGGACGAGAGACGCATGCGCGCAACCAACATGACGTTCTCTCTCTCTAATAACTTTTCCGCCGGTGACGTCACAGACTATGGGTGACGTCCAATCAAGGGACGCTACTCTTCCGCTAATCTCATTCCCTATACAAAGTACAATCTGTTGTTTTTCCAAACTTTGAAACTTCAGCTCAATCAGTCGTTAACTGCCGGACTCTGGAAAAACACGTGTTTAAAAAATATGGCCAGAATAGGATGCAATAGTCGTAACGTCACTTCCTTCCTAATGACGCATGGTAACTTAGTAACACTGGCTCTAAACTATCGGAACAATGGCGGACGCCCTTATGAAATATTTCTCCGACGAGCATAAAAGTGTATCCAGAGGAGAAAAACATTATAAATATGATCTTGTTTTGACTTTTATACATTCTGATCACAAGACATGTGAAAGGTTCTAGCCAGTATGAAGAATAAAAGTAATGATTTTCTTTGTTTAGAACCAAGATGGTCGCCGTTACCGGGCGGCGTGACATCAGACTACTGAATCCAATTCTCGTCCTTCAAATATCGATAGATTCAAATTTAAATGACACTCATCTTGACAAAAAATTCTCAATTTTGGGACTTTAAGGTAGACTCTGCAAAGTCCCAGGTTTGAGAGTTTTTACCAAGATGAGGGTTATTTAAATCGATCGATTTTTGAAGGACGAGTTTTTCTGGCCAAATTTTTAAATACGAGTTTTTTTATAGAGTACGACACTAAACTAGTTAAACAAAAGACAGAAAAATGAGATAATGTGTGATTTGGGTTGGTTGACGACGAACCGTGGGTGGTGACCGTGACACCTTATGGGGTAATGAGCTATTCATTAAATATCCACAGTTTTACACAAAGAAATGCGTCCAGATGGCTCCGTGGTTCGGGTACTCGCCTTGCATGCCAATGAATCATATTTTGTGACTCATCGTCTCAAAATGGTATTATGTCGGGATGACAACAAGAGATGAAGTGAGTAGAAAAGTGCCAGAAGACAATAGAGAATAAAAATTTTTCGTGGCGGTGATGGGGTTTGAACCTGCGACCTTATTGGTACGACTACTCCGCCTGGCCAGTGAGAGCGTGACTCTACCGTATGAGCTATCAACGAACACAAAAATATTCATTTCAAACTCAGGTCATTCCTAGAGCTCTCTCTCACCGACTACTTGAGATCGCGGGTCCAACACACAACCCCCGCGAAGTTAGTTGGCCAGCAATTAAGCTCAATAGCCAATATTCTCAACACAAACATATAACATAGAAACGATTGAGACATTGAGTATGCTCCTGTATATGGGGTGAATTTCTAATTCAGAAAAGTGAGTGGAGCAGGCACTTAAGTTGGTAACAACAAGAGATGAAGTGAGTAGAAAAGTGCCAGAAGACAATAGAGAATAAAAAATTTTCGCGGCGGTGATGGGGTTTGAACCTGCGACCTTATTGGTACGACAACTACTGGGATATCGGGATGAACAAGATACTGAAAGGTCAATTCTAAGCTTAACTGGTCAAGAAAATGAAATGTCGGTTTTCATCACTTTAAAATTCTATATTTTTTCTTCCATAATCCATACATGGACTCAACCCAAGTCTGATGTTTTTGGTCATAGATTCTAATCTCAGCACTTTGGTCATCCCGACTTAATACCGTTTTGAGGCGATGAGTCACATTTTGTGCAAGATGTAGTTTATGTTATAATTGAGTGTTCTATCAACCGAGCAGTCTTTGCGTGGCCGGGTCTGCGTAGATCTGGAGGAAAGTACTCTCAAATTGACTTAGAGTCCTATCCAAAGGGCAGCAAGCTATCTTTGCTGGCCGTAACACTTTGACTATACAATACACCTGGATGAATTCCTGCTCCGGGAGGTTTATGAATCTAAAGGAAAACTATGAACTCTTTTGTCTCTATTTCAGCTAACATTATGGGATGGGATGTAACCATGGTAAACTTATAGATAGCATGAAGTTGACGTCACTCAGGTCTGTGTTATTGCTTCTTGTCATCATCATCATCTTCATCATCATCATCATCATCATCATCATCATCATCATCATCATCATCATCATCATCATCATCATCGTAATCATCAACTTCATCATCATCATCATCATCATCATCATCATCATCATCATCATCATCATCATCATCATCATCGTCATCATCGTAACCGTCATCATCATCGTCATCATAATCATCTTCGTCGTCGTAATCATCAACATCATCATTATCTCTAAATCTAATTGAGCTTTTATATAGCGCAATATCCACTAAACGTGCTCAAAGCGCTTTACAAGGGGTCACTGGTCAACAGCAACATTTAACGTGTACGACGGGACATAACGCCTGTTAGGCGATATTACAATTTTTCGAACAAAGACAACGCTGTTAACGGCCAGGTACTCATTTTACACCTGAGTACGGTGAGAGAAAGTGAGTAAAGAGCCTTTTCCAAGGGCTCAACTATTCGCCGAGCGAGGCTCGAACCCAGGACCTTCCGGTCCGAACGCGAGTGTCATACCAGTAGATCACATAGCCGAACAAAAGCATCATCATCATCATCATCATCATCATCAACAACATCATCATCATCATCATCATCATCATCATCATCATCATCATCATCATCATCATCATCATCATCATCATCATCATCACCACCATCATCATCATCACCACCATCATCATCATCATCATCATCAACAACATCATCATCATCATCATCATAATCATCATCATCCTCCTCCTCCTCATCATAATCATCATCATTTTTTCTTTAGTATTACTGTTATCATCACTGCCGCCGTTGTAACTAAGAGAAATGAATCACGGAAATGGAAATGAATTTCTTTTCATACCAAATCGAACCCACCCTCCCACCTAAATCGAATTCTTGGAACACCGTGACAGTTACAACGCTACAGTCCCCATGACCCAGATTTAGACTGTCACCAAAATTACTCACCCGGCGGATTACTCAAAAATGGTTATCTCTATCCATGCTGTAAGTTTAGTTAAAATACGCACAACATCTACGAGCCGGATATAAGGTTAGCAGCACACAAAAATATGATATGTAAGCTTGAACGTAGTCTGAATTAAATGAGATATGCTCTTAAAAATGGCTGGCAATGACAATAAAATAAGTGATGTGTGACGTCATGTTCTTTCCTTCGGCAGGAAGGCTATGTAGTCTAGTGGTATGACACTCGCTTTCGGATCGGAATGTCCTGGGTTCGAGCCTCGAGCTCGGCGCATAGTTAAGTCCTTGGAAAAGGCTTTTTACTTACTTTCTCTCATCGTTCTCAGGTGTAAAATGAGTACCTCGCCGTTAACAGCGTTGTCTTTGTCGAGAAAATTGAAAATTCGTCTAACAGTCATGCCCCGTCCTACATGTTAAATGTTGCTGTTGACCAGGGACCCCTTGTAAAGCGCTTTGAGCACATTTAGTGGATATTGCGCAATATAAATCTCACGTTTTAGGGGAAAATAGTCACCTTCGTTCAGATACAGTTAAATATCTTCATCATTTCGATTCCTTTTGTACATCAAAAAAATTGTTGATCATAACAGAAATGAAGTAAGTAGAAAAGTGCCATAAGACAACAGACAAAAGACAACAGAAGACAATATTTTCTCTCTGGGAATAGTTCGTGAGAATTTCAATAAACTGGTTCCCACCTCTCAAAATATGGTTAAGAAATGGGATTATCAAACATTATATAAATATAAAGAAACTGAGGCACTGTATTTTTGTTGTTACTAACGAAAGAGTGAAAATGGAGAGGCTTCGTATGGGAACAATTTCTATTCTTGTTGTCATCTTGTTGAGCAGCCGAGAAAACATTTGGAAGAATTGAATTCTGAGCAAGACGTGATGATATGCTTGCTGTCTTTGGAAAAAAGGCAGGCATCCAGTCTGGAGACTCCAGACGTCCAGATTTAATTAACAACATGATGCCCTTGACTTGACCACTCTACAAGTACAAGAGAGATGGTCACGATGCATCAGACATTGATTGGTGCTGGTGGTGCTCGGATCGGTCTCCCAAATGACCACCCACCCCATCCCTCCCAGACATAATAACACGGATGACCAATCATTGCAGTGAAAGGAATAATAATTATCTGTTCTCGGTGCCATTTCAATGAGATCCCCTCTCCATTTCCATGAATTCAAGTACCGCCTCTTCCCAGTTCTCTCTCTCTCTCTCTCTCTCTCTCTCTCTCTCTCTCTCTCTCATCTCACCCCTCCCTCGCTCTCTCTTTCTCTCTCTTTATCTCTCTCTATATCTCTCTCATCTCACTCTCCCCCCCCCCTCTCTCTCTACCTATTTATCTATCTATCAATCTATCTATCTATCTATCTATCTATCTATCTATCTATCTATCTATCTATCTATCTATATATCTATCTATCTATTTATACATCTATCCATCCATCCATCTATCTATCTATTTATTCATCTATCCATCCTGTCTATCTATCTTTCTATCTATTTATCTATCTATCCATCTCTCTCTCTCTCTCTCTCTCTCTCTATATATATATATATATATTTAAAATATATATATATATCCGGTATAATTCACCCCTTGTTACATTGTTTCTAAAAGGACACCCTATATTTCTCCTTCATCTCTTACATCCGCTTAACGATTTAACTATCACCACCAAATTGCTAGCTTTTAAAACAAAACAATAAAGAACGTGACAAAACAGAGAAAAATAATACGGAAATAGAAAGGATAGAATTAAATGATATTTACAAATGCCTGGATATAATACAAACAAACAGTAATTCCCCCCCCCCCACACACACACACGCGCACATGAACTTACTAAGTCACAATAAACAGAGGATCAGACCAAATGCTGTGTGATTCACAAACATCCACCAATCACGACTAAGACTAAATCCCCAAAAAGATCTTGTTTGACGGACACTTAGCGCATTGAAGCTTTTTGTTTGTGTCGACAGTTCAAATCCCAAGGGTCGTTCCATTCGGATTCCCCAAGCTGTTGAAGAGATCAAGGGATTAAGGCTTAATTGTAGAGGCTGTCGGTAAATTGGGAATGATTGAGGCTGATTCTGAGGGAGACAAAAGCCTTTATTTTCGTTTTCTGTTTGTTTGTTTGTTTTTAGGTGTTTAACGGCGCTTTCGACACTATTTAGGTCATTTAAGCGCCCGTTTCTGTCTTTCATCAATCTTTTATCGGCCCCGAGGGGCCACAGCTGATCAAAACGTGTACTGTTGTAATAAAATCTTTATAAAATCATAATAGTTACATGTTTGTTAAGTAAAAATATCTATTTACAATTTCTGCAGGAGTTCACATTCCTGCAGATACTTTAAAATTGTAAGCGGATCGACCGACTGGAACAGAGACTTCAAGTCTCTGTTATCATAATGTTGTGACCTTAACTGTTCTAATTCTGTACATTCAATTAAAATGTGTTGAACTGTCAGGTAACAGTTACATGTTCTGCAGAGGGGTTTTTCATCCCTCTCCAGAAGGAAACGGTGAGTGAGGGCAGTATGTCCGATCCGGAGTCGAGTTATTTTTACCTCGTCTCTTCTTTTTAGCCCCGAGTTGGGTCTGGGGCCGAGGTCACTTTTAATTTGTTTTAATTTGTTATGTACATCTCGACTCCAGGATCGTTCCCATTCCTTTGCTGTCGGTAAATTGGGAATGATTGAGGCTGATTCTGAGGGAGGCAAAAGCCTTTATTTTCGTTTTCTATTCAGAAAGTGAAAGACACCACCAAGGGCATAGAGAGAAAGAAGATTTGAATTACATACCAGGGTGATGGAACAAAACGTGTCACGCCGTAGCCCATCGTTAAGTTATAGATAGTATGCGCTTGGCTAAGAAGCTCATAACATTGCCATCCGGAAGTATAATTGACCAACACACAAAACTATGTGTAACCAGGAACGTTTATAGTCTGGTTAATACAGTTTAGTGAGAATTACTCACAAACGCGAATGGCAAAAAACAATAACAAAGGCCTGATTGACGTCATCTTCATTCTATCTATAGCCTGACACTGAAATCCAAAAGGACTGGCAGTTTGACGTCATTATTTGGTTTTTGCACCGCCTAGTGAGTTGTCGTTAGTAGAGCTCAAGGAAACAAGTTATTTCATTGGTTGAACTATTGAATACAACTCACGATTTGTTTTCTTTTGTGGCAAAAGACTGGCATTTTTGACGTCATTATTTTTGGTCAGTATCAGGCCAGAACTTTATGAAGGCCACGTGTCACACTGTTTATCAATGTGTTTGTTTTGATCGTTTGTTCTGAAGAAGTTCAGTTTTTTCTGGTTTACGATATGAACATTTATTTGTAATATAACATCTCGAGTTGTGACGAAGTGGCCGAGTGGCATTGCACTGTGATCCGGATGACCCGGGTTCGAACCCCGCTTCAGGCACTTTCGTTTTTCTCCTTGAGCAAGATTATCAACCCCCAATTTGCTCACTTGGACAACATGGGTGAGTCCTGTTGACATCAGACATCTTGTTTGATGAGTTTTCTATATTCCTTCGTGGGATGACTAGGCGACAATATCTTATGATATCGTGGCGCAAAAGGCATAACTAATTTAACATCCCGAAACATTACCAAGCTATCAGAAGCTGTGAACTGTAACAAGTCTTGAATACAAATGTGACCCGTCTCCTCAAAACGGTATCAAGTCGGGATGATCAAAGTGCTGAGATTAGAATCTATGACCAAAAACATCAGACATGGGTTGAGTCCATGTATGGATTATTGAAGAAAAGATATAGAATTTTAAAGTGATGAAAACCGACATTTCATTTTCTTGACCAGTTAAGCTTAAAATTGACCTTTCAGTATCTTGTTCATCCCGACATAAAACCGTTTTGAGACGATGGGTCACAAATTGATATTATAACAGTACAACTTCGAAAAAGAACAAAATGCTAAACATATCTTTTCGGACTCAAACCCGACTAAAACTGAAAGCGATTCACGAATATTTCTCCCAGCAATCCACATGGAACCAAATTGACACTCAATCTGAAGAGGACAGATTGATGCCAATATTTACGTTTTTTTTTCAAAATGAAATGCGGTATAACTTGTGTATCTTCTGCACTCTTGGTGGTTGGAGTTTGAATCACACCCCACCGCTCTCTACTTTTTACATGTCGTGTTGATGGATCAAAATGTCAGCCAACTTGTTAAAATTCTTCAATCTGAGATTTATGAATTTTTAATGAGTTGGAGATTATTTTAATCGATCAGTCTATGTGAAGTAAAGCTATTCTAAGGAAAGAGAAAGCGAGGCCACCCTAAATAGACCTGAAGACGTACCAAAGGGAGGCCACCCTAAATAGACCTGAAGACGTACCAAAGCGAGGCCACCCTAAATAGACCTGAAGACGTACCAAAGCGAGGCCACCCTAAATAGACCTGAAGACGTACCAAAGGGAGGCCACCCTAAATAGACATGAAGACGTACCAAAGGGAGGCCACCCTAAATAGACCTGAAGACGTACCAAAGCGAGGCCACCCTAAATAGACCTGAAGACGTACCAAAGCGAGGCCACCCTAAATAGACCTGAAGACGTACCAAAGGGAGGCCACCCTAAATAGACCTGAAGACGTACCAAAGGGAGGCCACCCTAAATAGACCTGAAGACGTACCAAAGCGAGGCCACCCTAAATAGACCTGAAGACGTACCAAAGCGAGGCCACCCTAAATAGACCTGAAGACGTACCAAAGGGAGGCCACCCTAAATAGACCTGAAGACGTACCAAAACGAGGCCACCCTAAATAGACCTGAAGACGTACCAAAGGGAGGCCACCCTAAATAGACCTGAAGACGTACCAAAGGGAGGCCACCCTAAATAGACCTGAAGACGTACCAAAGCGAGGCCACCCTAAATAGACCTGAAGACGTACCAAAGCGAGGGCCACCCTAAATAGACCTGAAGACGTACCAAAGGGAGGCCACCCTAAATAGACCTGAAGACGTACCAAAACGAGGCCACCCTAAATAGACCTGAAGACGTACCAAAGGGAGGCCACCCTAAATAGACCTGAAGACGTACCAAAGGGAGGCCACCCTAAATAGACCTGAAGACGTACCAAAGGGAGGCCACCCTAAATAGACCTGACGACGTACCAAAGGGAGGCCACCCTAAATAGACCTGACGACGTACCAAAGGGAGGCCACCCTAAATAGACCTGAAGACGTACCGATGCGAGGCCACCCTAAATAGACCTGAAGACGTACCGATGCGAGGCCACCCTAAATAGACCTGAAGACGTACCGATGCGAGGCCACCCTAAATAGACCTGAAGACGTACCGATGCGAGGCCACCCTAAATAGACCTGAAGACCTACCGTCGAGATGACCGAGTAGAGAGAGGTCTGTCTGTCCCTCGAAGGTGACCCCAAATAGCTGCTGACAGGACCAGGTGGAAAACCCTTGCATCGCTTCAAATGCCAGCAGGCGCGGAGAGGATTGAGTGAGTGAGTGAGTGAGTGAGTGAGTGAGTGAGTATGAAGTAAGAGTTTTCAGTTGATAACAACAAGAGATGACGTGAGTAGGAAAGTGCCAGAAGACAATAGAGAATAAAAAATTCGCGGCGGTGATGGGGGTTTGAACCCGCGACCTTCCTGGTACGACAACTCCGCCTGGCCGGGAAGAGCGTGTCTCTACCGTATGAGCTATCCACGATCCCATAAAAGATCATCTCTAACCATAGTCATTATTAGAGCTCTGTCTCTCTTCCCGACTACTTGAGATCGCGGGTCCAACTATAGCCATCGTTATGTTATAGCCTGTTGAGTTTGACGTCATTATTTGTTTTTTGCACCGCCTAGTGAGTTGTCGTCAGTAGAGCTCATGGAAACAAGTTATTTCATTGGTTGAACTATTGAATAAAAACTCACGATTTGTTTTCTTTTGTGACCAAAGGCTAGCATTTTGACGTCATTTTTTGGTCAGTGTCAGGCTATAAGTTAACGATGGCTACGGAGTGAGTGAGTGAGTGAGTGAGTGAGTGAGTGAGTGAGTATGAAGTAAGAGTTTTCTGTTCAAAATGTAAAAGATGTGTTTTGCCAGAATACAGCCAAAATGCACGCACCGTCCAGCAGCTCCAGACAGCCCATTCAATGTGTATTCATTTACACACGTTGGTTTCATGTCACAGCATCAGCAGCCGGCCACAGTTTTTTCCATTAAGCACGTAGGCAGGTCCTTTGCCAGCCTTTGGGGAGTACCGAGTAAATGAAAAGTGTTGACTTTTATCCATATCGAGTCTGAACTCGAACAGGTCATGGCCTCACATTCCACAGGAAGTGACAGTCAAAGGTCAATAGAGAATAGGATTAGCATATATCTTGTTGAAGAAAACCAATATCCGTATAATTTAGTCTGGTGTATAATACGATATTGTCTATATTCAATGACTTGTATTTTTTTTTTATCATGCAGAATCGAAATATTGTTGTTCTAAGGCTGTGAACTGAGTGCATTCAATTTCCTCTCCTGTTCGTGAACAATCAGTGTATCATAGACGCTATAGATAGTTCGAAGATGACGTCACTCATGTCTTTGTTATTGTTTTTTGCCATCCGCGTTTATGAGTAATGCTCACTCAACTATTTAACCCGACTATAAACGTTCATGGATACACACAGTTTTGTGTGTTGGTCCGTTATACTTCCGGATGGCAATGTTATGAGCTTCTTAGCCAAGCGCATACTATCTATACATTTCTGTAATAATTTACCCACAGCAAAGACACGAAACAAACCTACCAGCAAACAAATCTACGTGTATCCTAAAACATTTATATTACTATTCAAACATTTATTTCGTAAGAACTGGTGTTCTAAAAACAATAACAAAGAAACTCGGTGTATTGTTTCACTTTGTTGGTAGGAAATTAAAGGGATTTTTAATTTCGAGATGAAACGTTCGCGTTCGATTTCTGTTCATGTTCGGCAACTAATAAAACGAGTGAGTTGCACTCACTTTGCTATGATAAAACAAGAGACCGACTGTGAATGCACTCAGTTTACACACAAACAACATCAATGTCAAGATTCGTTAACATTTATTTATGATGTTGACGGCATTTCTTTTAAGAACTGATTAACCCTCACCTTACCACCTACAGGAAAATCGTCACATTCGTTACGATAAAACCAACATTTTTATTATTAAAATTTCTTTTGTACATCATCAAATTAAAACGAAATGAACAGTGTGTTGTAGAGCATGTTTTGCTAAAGAAATTATGTATGGCAAGAACTTTACTGCTATTGTGTTTGAGTGATAAAAAATATATTTTATGTTACTTGGGTGTGAAGTTTTGGGGAAAATCCTGAAAATGGCTGGTAAGAGAGAGTTAACCCGAGAAGTGACACACACACAAACACACACACACACACACACACACACACACACAACATAGTCCTGTAGTTTAGACAGTGCTCTATAAATAAATTAATAATTCAGACCATATTAAAATGAGTAAAAACGACTCACATTTCGTCTCAGACAGCCGTTTCTACACACAATGTGTTTCGTTACAAGACATCTTGTTTGATGGAATATCTATATGTCTTGATAGAATGTCTTGGCGACGGTATCTTACAATGCTGTGGTGGAGGCCGTATTCTTATTATAATTATTATTATTATTATTATTATTATTATTATTATTATTATTATTATTATTATTATTATTATTATATATTATTATTATTATTATTATTATTATTATTATTATTATTATTATTATTATTACTATTATTATTATTTAATTATTATTATTATATTATTATTATTATTATTATTATTATTATTATATTATTATTATTATTATTATTATTATTATTATTATTATTATTATTATTATTATTATTATTATTATTATTATTATTATTATTATATTATTATTATTATATTTTATTATTATTATATTATATTATTATTAATTATATTATTATTATTATATTATTATTATTATTATATATTTATATTATTATGTTTATTATTATTATTATTATATATTATTTTATTATTATATTATTATGTATTATTTTTATATATTATATTATTATTATTAGGTTATAAATAAACCTTAAAATTCAATTTAAAGTATCAGGTTTCATCCCAACCTGTGTGTGTGTGTGTGAGAGAGAGAGAGAGAGAGAGATAAGGAGAGAGAGAAAGAAAGAAGGAGAGAGAGTGTGTGTGTGTGTGTGTGTGTGTGTTTGAGAGAGAGAGAGAGAGAGAGAGAGAGAGAGAGAGAGAGAGTGGATACGTTGGTGTGTGTGATAGAGCGCGAATGTGTGTAATTTATGTCAGTGTGACGAACATGGTCATGATTCGTTTCTTCTCTCTTTAAAAAACAAAACAAAAAGCAAAGATGTCACCAGTGATTTGTCCCCAAGCGATGCCAGGCTGTTGCTAAGCGCAGCCGATCACTTCTAAAGAAGGAACAAAAAAAAAAACATTAGCAAAACGAAACGAAACATAACAAAATAAAAAAAGACAAAAAGATAAAAAGTAATAAGAACAAAAAAAAAAATCATTAACAACAACAACAAAAAAAAAAAAAAAAAAGAAAGAAAGAAAAAGAAAAAAAACCCCCAAAAACAAAAAAAAAACAATTTAAAAAATCCCCAAAAAAAAAAAAAAACAACAATAAAAAAAAATCACCAAAAAAAAAACAAAACAACAATAAAAAAAAACTCCAAAAAACAAACAACAAACAAACAAAAACATAAAAAAAACAAAAACAAACAACCACCCAAACGAATAAAAAAACCCAAAAACAAACAAAAACAACAAACAACAAACCCACCTCCATCCTTAAAACACAATCTAATCCCAAGCCAATAAAACCAGTCAGTGATTTTCTTCCAAATCCTTTTACGGTGACCGTCTAATCCTATACGTCCACAGTTTCCATTTGGCCTCCCGGAGACACTTCCGGTTTGAGGGATTTCCTCCTTGACGGTAAAGTCACCCACCCCCACGATATCCCATTTTGACGTGTGGGGTTAGACCAGGTCTCAGCGCTAAAATGTCCTGTAATCCGATGGTATAAATCCCGCGTTTTAAGGATGTCCCCGGGGTATTAAAACTAAGATGGCTTTAAATTCCAACGTACAAAGTGGTGTTGGTAGCGTAAACAATATACAGTCAAACTACCTTGGTTCGATTCCTTGATAATATACATATCTCTATTTATTGTTTCCATGCTCCCTGTTGAACAATTAATTGGGTCTTAATTGGATCTGTCGGAAAGTTCTTTTCAATAAATGAGCTTGAGCTTTTTTTATATAGCGCAATATCCACTAAATGTGCTCAAAGCGTTTTACCAGGGGTCCCTGGCTTACAACAATATTTAACATGTAGGACGGGACTTGACGCCTGTTAGGCGATATTACAATTGTTTCGGACAGAGACAACGCTATTAACAGCCAGGTACTCATCTTACACTTGAGTACGGTGAGAGCATGTGAGTAAAGAGCCTTCTCCAAGGACTCAACTATGCGCCGAGCTCGAGGCTCAAACCCAGGACCTTCCGATTCGAAAGCGAGTGTCATACCACAAGACAATATCGCCTTTATAACATACTATCTCTATTTGTTTCCATGCTCCCTGTTGAACCAATTAATTGGGTCTTTATTGGATCTGTCGGAAAGTTCTTTTCAATAGACTACTGTTTGATTCATATGGTAGTAAAGTACTGGCTGGATACCGAAATTCCACCACGTCCTGTAATACGGCACGATATAGCTGGCTGATCGATTTTTATCAATATTATCATACAACCTCGTTGCCTTCCATGGGCATCGGATTTCGGTATGCTCGGATCCTAATCTGTTGCAACCCCCCCCCCCCAAAACAAAAAAAAAAAAAACAAACAAAAAACAAAACAAAAATAACAACAAAACTTTCCCCAGATCCAATAGACCCAGCAACCCAATCATTGCTGGGTGGATACGCTGGTTAAAAAAAAAGAAAACAAAACAAAAACAAAAACAAAACCAAAACAAACCGTCTGTGGCAGCCCAGGATCGATCCCGATTCTTTGCTTGCAAGACGAGTACTCTACCAACTGGGCAATCATACCCCCTAAAAAGTTATAAAGAGATAAACATTAAAACTTGGAAACTTTGAAATAAGCTTTAAAGGCAAATAAAACATCCACAATTTTCCATGCAGATTAACGATGCCATACTTTCCCGATAAATCTGATATCAAAGTCGACTATAATTAGCCTGATGTCTATTTGGTTACCTCCTCCTCCTCCTCCTCCCCCTTCCCCCCCCCCCACCCCACCCACCACCCCGCCTCATTTTCACCCCTTTAAAATGTTCCCCCTCTAATGCTTTTATCTCCTGTCATGAGAATTTTGCCCTGCAATGAATTTATGACAAAACTCACCTTTCTCCATTTTGGCTAGAAATGAATTACGTCATCAAATACGTAACCAACCGTGTCAAAATGGTAATCTGTCGGTGTGAAACAGGTGCCAGCATTATTTATTTTACAGTCGAAACGACGATAAATGCAAAATTTTAGCTTTTATTCCTTGAAGGACGATATGTGTCTGTTTCCTCCAATAAAGTATAGATAGAATGAAGTTGAGCACTCGGGTCTTTGTTATTGTTTTTACCATCCGCGTTTATGAGTAATTCTCACGAAACTGTTGTGACCAGACTCTAAATGTTCAAGGTTACATAGTTTTGTGTGTTGGTCCGTTATACTTCCGGATGGCAATGTTGTGAGCTTCTTAGCCAAGCGCATACTATCTATAGATTCAGAAAAAAATGAGTGGAGAAACGTAGCCATCGTTAAGTTATAGCCTGACACTGAAACCCAAAAAGACGGGCATTTTGACGTTATTATTCGCCTTGTGAGTTGTCTTTAGTCGTGCTCATGGAAACAAGTGGTCCCATTGGTTGAACTATTGAATACAACTCATGATTTGTTTTCTTTTGTGGCCAAAGACTGGCATTTTGACGTCATTTTTTGGTCAG
Organism: Berghia stephanieae; assembly: GCF_034508935.2. Classification (NCBI taxonomy): domain Eukaryota; kingdom Metazoa; phylum Mollusca; class Gastropoda; order Nudibranchia; family Aeolidiidae; genus Berghia; species Berghia stephanieae. Next base: position 64,496,762 of record NC_088366.1, on the reverse strand, counting down.
TGCCAGGCTATAACAAGTTAACAATGGCTACGGGAGAAGGCACTTATATTGATAATAACAAGAAATGAAGTGAGTAGGAAAGTGCCAGAAGACAATAAATAGAGAATAAACAATTCCAGGCGATGGCATGGGGGCTCGAACTCACGACCTCAATATGACTAGTTGGCTTAAATGCTGGCTGACAAACTTCGTGGCATTTGTGTGTTTGAACCCATGACCTCAAGAAGTCAGAGAGTGTGAGAGAGTTTGATACCATGCGGCTATTTGGTCTTGTGTTATGACACTCGCTTTCGGATCGGAAGGTCCTGGGTTCGAGCCTCGCGCTCGGCGCATAGTTGAGTTCTAGGAAAAGGCCCTTTACTCATTTTTTCTCACCGTAATCAGGCGTAAAATGAGTACCTGGCCGTTAACAGCGTTGTCTTTGTCCAAAAATTGTAATATCGTCTAACAGGCGTCATATCCCGTCCTTCATGTTAAATGTTGTTTTGACCAGGGACCCCTTTTAAAGCGCTTTGAGCATATTTAGTGGATATTGCGCTATATAAAGTTCAATTACCACTTTTTTTCCTGGAGTGATGGATAGCCCTTCCCGACCAGGCGGAGTTGTCGTATCAGTAAAGTCCCGGGTTTGAGCCCCCATCGCCGCGAAATTTTTATTCTTATATTGTCTTTTGGCACTTTCCTACTAACTTCATTTCTTGTTATTTTCCAATAAAGTATAGATAGCACGAAAATGGCGTCACTCAGGGCTTTGTTATTGTTTTTTGCCATCCATGTTTGAGACTAATTCTCACTAAACTGTATTCAACAGCCTATAGTTTTGTGTGTTGGTCTGTTATACTTCCGGATGGCAATGTTGTGAGTGTCTTAGCCAAGCGCACACTATCTATACAACTGTAACCAACGTCTCCTATTTTTTTTCACCCTATTTCAAACTTTTAGCAACAAGAGATGAAGTGAGTAGGAAAGTGCCAGAAGACAATAGAGAATAAAAACTTCGCGGCGATGATGGGGTTTGAACCCGCGACCTTACTGGTACGACAACTCCGCCTGGCCGGTGAGAGCGTGACTCTACCGTATGAGAATTATTTTTTTTCAAATTTTTGTCATCGAAACATTCCCACGTTAATTTGAGGCAATAGTTCACATAATAATATTAATGAATTAAGATGGTGCCCACTCAACTTGTCAAAAACTCTAAAATTGGAAGCTTAATCCTCAAGTTGTCGAACAAATTTTAATCATGGATTTTAATAAATCTTAAATTTAAGACTGTTTTTCCGGCAAATTTAATTCACCTAAGATTGAAGGCAAAAAAAAATAAAATAAAAATAAAAACAATTATGGCCAAAATGAAGAAAAGTGTTTTGGCTATGAGAGGCATAATTATCCTGACACCACACCTGGACTCTTACCTTTTTTATAACAAAATATTCCATCCAGCCCACCCCCCACTGTAGTCATTCTCCGGCATTGCTTGTCAGATTTATGCACTTTGCAATCGGGTAAACACCTGCAAACTATCAATGCATGCGTGTATGCGAGGTCTGGAGGTAATAGGTTGGAGGCGAAGGGGGAGGAGGAGGAAAAAGAGGTTTAAGGTGGTGGTGGTGGTATGGGGATGGGGGAATGGGGGGGGGGGAGCGTGAGAGTGAGTCGGATTGGAGCAGGAGGAGGTCCCCCCTACCTCACGCACAACGACAAAGGCAGCAGCAGACATCAATTACCCCCCAAAACCTTTCCAAGCATCCCATGTCTTGACGCACACTCGCCCACGACTCGTTCCGTACGGATGTCACGGGCAGCAGAGATTTAAGATGGCGGCGGAGACCAACGAGGATGTATGGATAAACAGGGGAGATAATCCTAATTATCTTTAACATCTTGATGTCTTGTTCTATTCATGGAGATGTCATCATAAATTATCTTTTCAACGTTTTAATTAAACTAAAATAAAAATGGCTTAGGATTTATTCCGCATTGGGCAATTCGAGGAAAATTGTTGAGATGAATAATGAGTAGTAAGCGAATTGCTATAGTATGTGACCAATCGTCTCAAAACGGTATTATGTCGAAACCTACCATATGCTTAAAAGCCGAATTAAATGTTAAAACTGGTCAAAACTATAAATTGTTGGCATCAGCACCCTAAAATATGGTATCCATTCTCCTCAATAAAACATACAAACTCAACGCGACTCTGATATTTCTGGCTATAAATTCAATTTCCAAATTCTTAATCAAATGTGAGTAAAGAGCCTGTAAAAACACAACAAAAATCCAACAAAATTTATTTTAAAAAAAAATCAAACAAAATATCAAAGAACAAAATCTATTTCTGAGGGAAAATAAAGTTACTTATTGTGTTTTTTTGTTGTTGCTGAAGTAGGGCTTGAGCTCGGAATGTTTTTTGTTTTTTTATAATTGCACCTTGTTTTCATTCGACGTCTTTGACTTCCTACCATTTACTAATAGACATATTTACACAAAATAAACACTCAAGTTCCATAATGAACAGCAGGTGATCACGATCATCTATAGGGAATGAGATTAGCGGAAGAGAAGCGTCCCTTGATTGGACGTCTCCCATAGTCTGTGACGTCACGCGAAAAGCGAGGACGAGAGACGCATGCGCACAACCAACATGACGTTCTCTCTCTAATAACTTTTTAACCGGTGACATCACAGACTATGGGTGACGTCCAATCAAGGGACGCTACTCTTCCGCTAATCTCATTCCTCATTACCAAAAACCACATTTTTCAACCATCTGGATAAACCCATTAGATCGTATATAAAGGACTCATCGTAGATACTGGCAAATCTGACAAAACACATATAACAATTTTTAAATTTTGGACTTTTACTTCAAATATTGATCGATTAAAATGACCCCCCCCCCCACCCCCCCACCCCCCCCCCCATCTTGTCAAGAAAGTCTCAGACCTAAGACTTCGAAAAAAATCAAAAATATAATCATGTTTGCGAGATTTTTGACAAGTTGAGAGGGTCGATTTAATTTAATCAATTTAAAATTGGAATGAAAAATTTCCTGGTGAAAATTTTTGAATGAAATGTGTTAAAATGTGGCCATGGAATTTTATTTCCCGATCCTTTGTCGTTTTACATCCTGTCCTGACAGGTGCTCTTCCCTAATGATCTGTGTCTTGTTACGGACTCGGAGTTAATCCTTTATAGGCGGGGTTCCACTTTACTCATCACTCTGACAAAATTACAAAATTACAAAGTTTTAAAGTTTATTCAATCTTAGGCTTTCGCCAATAAATCATACAATTTGATGACAACATTCATGAAAGTGGGGGAAAAAATGGTAAATGGAACCAAAAATAAACTGATACACCACACAAAAATACAACAATCGTAATACCACCAATACGTGCAATAATGATGATGATAATAATAATAATAATAATAATAATAATAATAATAATAATAATAATAATAATAATAATAATAATAATAATAATAATAATACACACTGTGTTCTCATACAAAGAACCATAACATGCGATGCATAAATAAGGTTAAATTATGATCCTTATCTTGGCAAAAAACGTTCAAACCTGTGACCTGACGAGGTCCCAGGTTTGAGAGTTTTTGACAAAATGAAGGTCATTTAAGTCAATCAATATTCTAAGGACTAGACGTCTGGTCAAATGTTTATTACGACGTGTTTTTCTAGACAAAAAAATTGAGCTTTTATATAGCGCAATATCCACTAAATGTGCTCAAAGCGCTTTACAAGGGTACCCTGGTCAACAGCAACATATAACATGTAGGACGGGACATAACGCCTATTAGGCGATATTACAATTTTTCGGACAAAGAAAACGCTGTTAACGGCCAGGTATTCATTTTACACCTGAGTACGGTGAGAGAATGTGAGTAAAGAGCCTGTTCCAACTATGCGCCGAGCGCAAGCCTCGAACCCAGGACCTTCCGATCCGAAAGCGAGTGTCATACCACTAGACCACACGGCAGTTAACGGGTTAATCAGCGAGTTTCTAACCAAAAGATTAAACTTTGGCTGAAAAAAGAAGTAGGTTACGAAAGTAATTACATTTTTGCAGTTTGACCTAAATTCTATGTCGTATATAAATGGCCGTACTCACACTTGAATACATTCACTTTAAAATAACACAGACGGAAGAACAATGAACGGGTGGACAATCGATAGGACACGCCGTTTAAATGGACAGTCCGTCTTAGCACTGACCAGACAATACTGGACATTGACAAATCGCTTTTTTCATTGTGGCCAAAGTTTATTTGTTGTTGTTTTATTTTTGGCTATTAGAGAAATGAGTTTGCTAAAGATTATGATTTTTCTTCTTCTTCTTCTTCTTCTTCTTCTTCTTCTTCTTCTTCTTCTTCTTCTTCTTCTTCTTCTTCTTCTTCTTCTTCTTCTTCTGAGAGAGAGAGAGAGAGAGAGAGAGAGATCGGGAGAGAGAGAGATAGAGAGAATGTGTGTGAGAGAGAGAAAGAAAGAGAGAGAGAGAGAGTGTGTGTATGTGTGTGAGAGAGAGAGTGTGTGTGTGTGTGAGAGAGAGAGAGAGGAGAGAGAGAGAGAGAGAGAGAGAGAGAGAGAGAGAGAGAATAAGTAGGAGTGAAATATCTGTTCAATGTTATAGTTATCATTTAACGTTATAACACGTGTAACTAAATGACAAATTGCCATATTTATGGACAATAAAGATCTATTATTATTATTATTATTATTATTATTATTAGTTGTGTTCAAATGCTTGAACTCTGCTATGAGGAAAACGCATACAAACAACCTTTAATGGGGCGAGGTGGCCGAATGGTTAAGGCATATATACCACTGTGACCCGGGTTTGAGCCCCGCTTCAGGCACTTTCGTTTTTTGTCCTTGGGCAAGATTATTAACCTCCAATTTGCTCACTTGGACAACATAGGTGATTCCTGTTGACATCAGACATCTAGTTTGATGGATTATCTATATTCCTTCATAGAATGGTAGGCGACGATAAAAGGGGCTTTATAATAATAATGATAATAATAATGATAATAATAATAATAATAATAATAATAATAAATATAATAAATAATAATAATAATAATAATAATAATAATAATAATAATATAATAATATAATTAGTCTTTCTTGTTCATAAATATGGTAATTTGTCATTTATTTACACTTGTTATAACGTTATTTATATGATAACTATAATATTGAATCTAGTATTCTATTTCACTCCTCTCTATTCTCTCCTCTCTCCTCACTCTCTTCTCTCTCTCTTCTCTCTCTCTCTCTCTCTCTCTCTCTCTCTCTCTCTTCCTCTCTTTCTTTCACGCGTGCGATATATACAACATATGATTTTATGATTTTTACGAATGAATAAAACTCACAAATCACACAACAGATAGACAGCAAGCAATAAGCCATACCAGTGAGATGCTGGTCTTATAATAAGTGGACACCTGCTATTAATTATCAGTTACTGATCAGGTTACTGAATCCAATAGCAAACGCATTCACCTAATAGATAAATTGAGATGATTCTCAACTTCTAAACCTTCGTCTCAAAACGTTATTAAGTCGGGATGGTTAAGATGATGAAAATTGAATTTATAGCCAGAAATATCAGACTTGTGTTGAGTTTGTATGTTTTATTGAGGAGAATGGATACCATATTTTAGGGTGCTAATGCCAACAATATATAATTTTGATCAGTCTTACCAGAGGTGGGGGGGGGGGGGGCGTGGGGGGGGGGGGGGGCTAATAGATGATTGTCTCACCCAGGAAAGGACAATGTCCAAGGTAAGCATTAAATGGAAAATGCCATCAGAGAAACTTAAATATACGGACGGCTATGTTTTGTTTGTTTTTTTATTTGTGACCCATCGTGTCAAAACGTATTATGTCGGGTTGAACAAGTTGTTGAAAAGTCAATTTTAAGCTGAACTGGTCAAGAAAATGAAATGTCCGTTTTCATCACTTTAAAATTCTATATTTTTTCTTTCAATAATCCATACATGGACTCAACCCAAGTCTGATGTTTTTGGTCATAGATTCTAATCTCAGCACTTTAATCATCCCGATTTAATACCGTTTTGAGGCGACGGATCACATTTGTAGTGGAGATTGTGGTGAGATGGTGGGGGAGGTACAGTGAATCCTTTCCTTAATTATTTGTGTGAGAATTGGATAGACAAAACGAGAGAGAAAGAGAGAGAGAGAGAGAGAGAGAGAGTAGAGAGAGAGAGAGAGAGAGAGAGAGAGAGAGAGAGAGAGAGAAGAAGAGAGAGAGAGAAGGATAAAAAAAAAAAAAAAAAAAAAAAAAAAAAAATTTTATTCCTGTTGCTTCTGCACTTTTCTATTCACTTCATATCTTGTTGTTAGCAATGGAAGAAGCAGTAGCGTAGAAATCAGATTGTCTTGGTAGCAGCACGGGTGATTTGGTCGGGGAGGGATAAAAGGAGAAGATTGAGGAAGATTGGAGAAAGGTTTATTGCGTGGCTGGGGGACAGGAAGAAATGAACCACGTAGAGATAGAAACTGAAAGGCAGGGGGGCGGGAGGAGGAAGTAATGAAGTTAAGAAAGATTGATAACAGAGAGAAAAAATATTGACGGATGAGCGGGGAACCTTATTGAAAAAAAGTTTTCATTTCGGTGCATTCTTGGCAATGGTGGGTGTTGATGTTTTTAATTTTGAATAACTATTTATGAATGATGTCAGAAAACAACAACGTGAAATGTAACCCATCGTCTCAAAACGGTATTATGTCGGAACGAACCAGATGCTCAAAAGTCGATTTATATTGTTAAACTGGTCAAAAATATAACTTGTTGGCATTAGCACCCCAAAATATGGTACCCATTCTCCTCATTAAAACATACAAACTCAACACAAGTCTGATATTTCTGGCTATAAATTCAATTATCAACATCTTAACCGTCCCGACTTAATACCGTTTTGAGGCGAAGGGTCACAAATATGATGAAAAGGGGGCGGGCTGGTCATACTCAGACCTCGTGGAAAGTCATTTTATTAAGATTTAACCAGTTCATACAAGAGTGCTATTATATCATTAGCTCAGTCCTGCAGGGTACTTCCTCCTCAGAAGCAACCTATACTGCTTTGTATTTGATATGACCTCAAACGGCCCTTCTGAACCTTTCAGCAATAATAGCGAAGTTACCTGTTAGACGTAACAGAGTGTACTTTAAACCCCACTCCAACCCCCCCCCCCCCCCAAAAAAAAATAATAAATAAAATAAAATAAATAAAAACAACAAACAAAAAAAACAACAAAAAAAAAACAAAACAAACAAACAAAAAACAAACAAACAAACAAACAAAACAACAGCATTAACAAAAACAATAACCCCCCCCCAAAAACCCCCCAAAAAACAAACAAAATACAAAAAAAACAAAAATAAAACAGAACAAAAACAGCCCATAGTGTTATCCTAAAGTTGGCAAGTAATTGCTTCATCTGCTTTAAGTTACAAAAACAAGGGAAAAATTTGTATCTTAATTAAGTGACTTGGATGACTACTCCGACCTTACTGCCCCAGTGATGAAAGTCGCGAACGGTGAACCACTGCAGGATCAGCGGACATCCCTCGAGGATTTCCCGCATAGTCGGAACGGGCTGTTTCTTGTTACGGGTTAGGCGACTGTCCTGAGCGCGCAATCTCTTCCATTCTGCAGATGGACCTTCATGACGGTGATTTTGGAGGAATTCACTTTCCACATCGAGCAGGCATATCCTGCTATACCTTCTAAGACCAGGAACATAACCAAATTTGTGACCCGTCGCCTCAAAACGGTATTAAGTCGGGATGGTCAAAGTGCTGAAAAACATCAGACATGGGTTGAGCCCGTGTATGTATTACGAAAAAATATTTAGAATTTTAAAGTGCTGAAAACCGAAATTCCATTTTCTTGACCAGTTAAGCTTAAAATTGACCTTTCAGCATCTTGTTTATCTCGACATAATACCGTTTTGAGACGATGGGTCACATTTAACAGGCTATACATTCCCCGGGGAAAACGGATTTTCCACGTCCCGTGGTGCTGGACGGACGAGTCGGAAAGGCTGTACAAGGAGTTCCTTCCAGCAGATCCAGTCCCAGGACGACGTAGCCGATAGACTGTTTCAGGCTCTGGCAGACGAAATGAATTAGAAGTGGAGGGAGACCGTGGAATGTCTTGACTGGACACACTACAGACGTCATGCTTGGCGATTGATAAAGACATTGGATCGTGTCCGGAACTTTGCGGTGACTGCACATAAAGGTGCTCTTCAAAAGGGTCCCGAATTTGAATTACGCTTTCGAGCGCGGTGTCAACAAGGCGTACCGTCAGATTTGGAACTATCTACCTCAAGGAAAAGAATCTGGTTAACTCTCTCCTTATCAGCTATTTTCAGAATTTCACCCCAAAACTTCATACTCACCCAACACAAAGATGGATTTTCAAACAGATTAGCAACGAGTATATTCTATATTTTGTTCAGAAAAATGAGCTCTGAACACAGTGTCAAGTTTTAAGGCTATAACTATAACGAAATGAAATCAAAGTAAGGAAATTGTTGGCTGCATCGTAACGAATGTGAAGATTTTCCAATGGGTGGTAAGGAGAGGGTTAAACAGCGCCATCAAGTCCCAAAGAGGAAGGGAATAGAAATGTGAAGAACGGTAAAGCAGCGGGGATAGACCGCATAATATTATATCCTGATATGGTGACACACAGACATGGTCCCGGGGTACTGACCTGGTTGAAGAAAGCAATGTCTGACGTCTTTTCAACTTACATTTACATACTTACTTACTTATCCGAACCAGCGACCATCTGAGCTCTAGCCCTTCGGTCTTGTGCCATGACGTAGAAGTTAGACGTTTTTTGTAGTTGTTCCAGGTGACTATAAAGTGTGTTTTATACTGATTCTTGGATTTGGTGGGAGGAATGTACATCTCAGGTCTTCAAGAGGTTGACATTCAAGCAAGTGGTGACGTGACGTCTTTTCAAAAGACAAGCTCCACAAGTGTGTAAGCACGCTACGTTGGTTGACATTCTCTAACATGGCGAGCTGGCCAAGGACTCAAATCGTTTTTAAAATTCATGGAATCCGGTAAATTTGAAAAAAGAAAACAAAAAAAAAACAAACAACAAACAACTTTTAAATTTCGTAATTCTGACCATTTCGCGTGTAGATTCAAGTTTTCTCTTAGGGTTTATTCCGATGGGTTTTTTTTCCATATTGACGCAATATTAGATATTATATTTTTTCTCTCAAATTTTGCAATCAAATAAAATGCCTTTGAGCATTCTAGATGTTCAATTTGATCTTTGTCCCACAAGTGGTTCATCCTGTCCTGTTTGGCCAAAAGACATTCGTCCAAACTGCAGAACTCTGAAAAAACACAAAAAACACAGTTCAAAAATTTAGCCAGAAAAGTGGTCATCCTCCAAATATCGATCGATTTGGATCATCTTGACTAAACTCTCATCAAACCAGGGAAGATTTTCTTGAAGTCTCAGGTTTGATAGAGTTTGACAAGATGACGGATATTTTAATCAGTCGATATTTCGAAGGACGAGATGAGATATCTTGCCAAAATTTCAAAAATGTGTATTTTCAGGGTTTGGCTGTAAATCTCATGCCAGCCTCTCCAGACACAATCACGATGTCATTCGCATTTCTGGTGTTGATTTTGTTTTATTTACAAATATTATGTCCCATGTAATTCATGTTCTATATGAAGCCATTGAAAAGCATTTATTGAATTCTGAAGTCATTTCCACTCAATGACAGCTTCAACATAGATTGAACATAATATATGAGAAGGGGCATCTATTTACTGTAACTCCATATTGACGGAATTCGCTTCCAATATCTTATGGAAAGATCACGTGTTTTATCTCTCATTTTTTAAAAACTGCTTCTACAAACATCTTCCTTATTGTACAGGCAATCGTAACCCCCCTCCCCCCCCCCCACCCCTTTACTCGTTCATCAAAACTAAATCAAAGGATGGAAAGCTTGAAGATGGGTGTTGGGTGGGGGGGGGGGTATGCCTTTTAAAAATTTGAGCTTTTAAATTTGAATATCTATATAGCGCAAAATTCACTGAACTAAGCTCGAAATGCATTACAAGGCCTAATCCAAAGACAAGAAGCTGTGGACTGTAAAAAAGTTATAAACAAAAATGAATAGAACAGCTCAAAAAAAAAAAAAAGAGCAAAATACCAAACACGGAACGTTTCGGGCTCAAAACCCTTCTTCAGTCAACCTACAAAAAATAAACAACAGAATAAAGACATGAACACAATTCTGTCGTGAATCTGGAATTTAGTAATGTATTTATGTCTTTATTGGCTTTTGTTGTTGGCTGAAGAAGAGTTTTGAGCTCGAAACGTTCCGTGTTTGGTATTTTGTTCTTTTTTTTTTTTTTGAAGCTGTTATATCCATTTTTATTTGTCACTTTAAACCAAATCTATTTCCGTTCAAATGAAAATAAACAAACTCTATCGAGGCAGCTGATGACGTAAGCAGCTGAAGAGGAATTCCAATATGGAAGTGATTAACCTTTCGACATGCAGGAGTTTGAAAACAATAATCACCGATTCTGACATTCCTTCCTCCAACGTTTTCATGTCACGTGTTCAAAACACCAGATGTCGATACGATACAGCTCAGCGGTGATACCCAGTGATTCAATTCATTAATCAACTCGTGAGTATGTGTGTGTGTGTGTGTGTGTGTGTGTGTGTGTAAATGTGTGTGTATGTGTGTGTATGTGTATGTGTGTATGTGTATGTATGTGTGTATGTGTGAACGTGTGTGTATGTCTGTGTGCGTGAGTGTGTGCGTGTGTTGTATAACACTCGCCTTCGGATCAGAAGGTCCTGGGTTTGAGTCCCACTCAGTGCATAGTTGAGTCCTTGGAAAAGATTCTTAACTCACACATTCCATAACCTTACACAGATGTAAAATTATGAGTACCCGACTGTTAACAGCGTTGTCTCTGTAGGAAAATTATAAATATAATAATATCGCTTAACAGGCGTACTGTCCCGTCCTAAATGAGTACCTGGATCGGAACACGCTGTTGACTTTGTCGGGGAAAGAAAAAAGTAAAATCGTATAACAGGCGTCATGTCTCGTCTTATAATATGTGAAGTGTCAATGTTGACTGGGGACACTTTGTAGAGCGCTTTGAGTACGGTCCGTGGATATTGCTGCTCTATATAAAATGATCAAGTTTAATAGCAAAATAAAAAATAGGGAATGGGGAAAAAATTGATAAATATGTGACCCA